>NW_006788741.1:259500-279515 GCF_000442215.2 Lipotes vexillifer | reverse complement strand
TTCCCTACAACTTGACATTGAAACTGCAAGAGGCATCCAAATAACCTTTCCCAGTAGTATGGAAGCAGAACTAAGGCCACAGAGATAAGAGACTTGCACAGAAGACTAAAGTCAGAGTCTACAGTCAAACCAGAATCCAAGACTCTTAGTCAATTCTCCCTAGCAGGCAGTTTTGTTTTATGTTGCTAGAGGCAAAAATAAATTTTAAAGAAAATCCTCTGGATGTTTCAGTCTATCTATAATTATAACAATTGCAATAAACTTACAAAAAAATGAAGGCCATTTTCAAGGCATAATTAATAGAGTTTTTCTCTTTTAATGCCTTTCAGCAAATTGTTGCCTTCTTTTCTGCCACACCACTAACCATTGCCAGTAGTAAACTATTAATGTACTGTAAAATCTGTGGAGCTCTGCCTTTTATTTTTGTACCTAAACAACTCCATGTATAATTTTGTAACCATGTGGCCCCACCCTGAATTACAGTTGCAAGCTATATGCATTAATAAGATGGAAACTACCAGGAATGAAATAAGCCATTGAAAGTGGTTAGGAAGGCCAAAGAAGGAAAACTGAAATCCTTTTGACAAGCAGTTCCTGAAGCTGCTGACATTCCTTTAAACGGCCTTTTTCATGTTGGCTCACAGAGAGGCTTTGCATAGCACACCAAATAAAACCTACAATTGCTGCTGCAATACAAGGCACTAACAGTTTTTCATGAGACCAGGAAGGAAAATGGACAAACTTTCCTACTGCTGACTTTTCAGTTTGAAGTTATGTTTTTCAAGTGTCGGATAAAAGAAACAAACACATAACTTCTTTTGGGATATATTGCTCGTCAGTATCTACCTCTTTCATTTCCTTGAGAGCTGTGTATTGCAATGTCATAAATATTTTTAAAGATATTTTATAAATTACAAAAATGAAGTAACCTTTCTAAACACTGGATCTGTGCTACATAAACTTAAGAATAGCCAGAACATAGTAAGAGGGAGAAATGTACTTTTTCTTTTGGTTACCTCATGTTTTACAATTTTGGTCAGTAAACAACATTGAAAATAATACCATGGCCCATCTTTAAATAAAGTAATAACAATTAGAAAAGCAGTTAACAATAGCATTAGTTATGTTTTTTTATCCTTCTGATTAGTATCAATAATTTCAGATAATCATAATTCATTTTTACTAAATTAGTCTGCAAATTAATAATAGCACAAAATAATCTTAATAAATTACTTTGGTAGTAATTCTGTCAGTAGAATCTGGTTGTCTAGCATGTATTTGTTACTTGCAAGGACTCTGTTCAGTTATGTAGAAGAAACCACCATAGAATAGTTATTTAAGAGCTAAAGCATGTTTGTGGAAAAGAAATAAATATAACTATCCTGCATGAAAATGAAAAATATAGTCTTGTGATGTCCCCAAACCCCACAATATGCGGTTATGTTATACATGAAATAAAGAGTTCTTTCTGTTATTTACAGTAATACACTCCACCTTGGTCCAGGCCCAAGACAGACCTGCTTTATACTAAATAAATGTTTTCTTTTTCTTTTTTTTTTGTATTAGCTTTTTGTTTGTTTGTTTGTTTATACTACAGGTTCTAATTAGTCATCAGTTTTATACACATCAGTGTATACATGTCAAGCCCAATCATCCAATTCACACACCACCTTCCCCATCCCACCACGGTTTCCCCGCCTTGGTGTCCATACATTTGTTCTCTACATCTGTGTTTCAGCTTCTGCCCTGCAAACCAGTTCATCTGTATCATTTTTCTAGGTTCCACATACATGCGTTAATATAAGATATTTGTTTTTCTCTTTCTGTCTTACTTCACTCTGTATGACAGTCTTTAGATCCATCACCTTATCAACAAAGGACTCAATTTCGTTCCATTTTATGGCTGAGTAATATTCCATTGTATGTATGTACCAAATCTTCTTTATCCATTCTTTGGTTGATGGGCATTTACATTGCTTCCATACCCTAGCTATTGGAAATAGTGCTGCAATGAACATTGGGGTGCATGAGTCTTTTTGAATTATGGTATTCTCTGGGTATATGCCCAGTAGTGGGATTGCTGGATCACATGGTAATTCTACTTTTAGTTTTTTAAGGAACCTCCATACTATTCTCCATAGTGGCTGTATCAATTTACATTCCCACCAACAGGGCAAGAGGGTTCCCTTATCTCCACACCCTCTCCAGCATTTATTTTTTATATTTTTATTTTTTTGCGGTACGTGGGCTTCTCACTGTTGTGACCTCTCCCTTTGTGGAGGGCAGGCTCCAGATGTGCAGGCTCAGCAGCCATGGCTCATGGGCCTAGCCACTCTGCAGCATGTGGGATCTTCCCAGACCAGGGCACAAACCCGTGTTCCCTGCATCGGCAGGTGGACTCTCAACAACTGCACCACCAGGGAAGACACAGCATTTAATTTTTGTAGATTTTCTAATGATGCCTATTCTAACTGGTGTCAGGTGATACCTCATTGTAGTTTTGATTTGCATTTCTCTACTAATTAGTGATGTTGGGCAGCTTTTCATGTGCTTCCTGCCTATCTGTATGTCTTCTTTGCAGAAATGTCTATTTAGGTTTTCTGCCCATTTTTGGATTGGGTTTTTGTTTCTTTAATATTGAGCTGCATGAACTATTTATATATTTTGGAGATTAATCTTTTGTCTGTTGATTCGTTTGCAAATATTTTCTCCCATTCTGAGGGTTATCTTTTCGTCTTGATTATGGTTTCCTTTACTGTGCAAAACCTTTGAAGTTTCATTAGGTCCCATGTGTTTATTTTTGTTTTTATTTCCATTACTCTGCGAGGTGGATCAAAAAAAATCTTGCTGTGATTTATGTCAAAGAGTATTCTTCCTATGTTTTCCTCAAAGAGTTTTATACTGTCCGGTTTTACATTTAGGTCTTGAATCCATTTTGAGTTTATTTTTCTGTATGGTGTTAGGGAGTGTTCTAATTTCATTCTTTTACATGTAGCTGTCCAGTTTTCCCAGCACCACATATTGAAGAGACTGTCTTTTCTCCATTGTATATCTTTGACTCCTTTGTCATAGATTAATTGACCATAGGTGTGTGGGTTTATCTCTGGGATTCCTACCTTGTTCCATTGATCTATGTTGCTGTTTTTCTGCCAGTACCATATTGTCTTGATCACTGTAGCTTTGTAGTATAGTCTGAAGTCAGGGAGTCTGATTCCTCCAGCTCTGTTTTTTTCTTTCAAGATTGCTTTGGCTATTTGGAATCTTTTGTGTCTCCATAGAAATTTTAAGACGATTTGTTCTAGTTCCATAAAAAATACTGTTGCTAATTTGATAAGGATCGCATTGAATCTGTAGATTGCTTTGGATAGTATAGTCATTTTCACAATATTGATTCTTCCAATCCAAGAACATGGTATATCTCTCCAACTGTTGGTATCATCTTTAATTACTTTCATCAGTGTCTTATAGTTTTCTGCATACAGGTCTTTTGTCTCCCCAGGTAGATTTATTCCTAGATATTTTATTCTTTTTGTTGCAATGGTAAATAGAAGTGTTTCCATAATTTCTCTTTGAGATTTTTATCAGTAATGCATAGGAATGCAAGAGATTCCTGTGCATTAATGTTGTATCCTGCAACTTTACCAAATTCATTGATTAGCTCTAGTAGTTTTCTGGTGGCAGTTTTAGGATTCTCTATGTATAGTAACATGTCATCTGTGAACAGTGACAGTTTCACTTCTTTTCCAATTTGTATTCCTTTTATTTCTTTTTCTTTTCTGATTGCTGTGGCTAGGACTTCCAAAACATGTTGAATAATAGTGGTGAGATTGTACATCCTTGTCTCGATCCTCATCTTAGAGGAAATGTTTTCAGTTTTTCACCATTGAGAATGACGTTTGCTGTGGGTTTGTCATATATGGCCTTTATTATGTTGAGGTAGTTTCCCTCTATACCTGCTTTATGGAGAGTTTTTATTATAAATGGATGTTGAATTTTGTCAAAAGCTTTTTCTGCATCTATTAAGATAATCATATGGTTTTTATTCTTCAATTTGTTAATATGGTGTATCACATTGATTGATTTGTGTATATTGAAGAATCCTTGTATCCCTGGTATAAATCCCACTTGATCATGGTGTATGATCCTTTTAATGTGTTGTTGGATTCTGTTTGCTAGTACTTTGTTGAGGATTTTTGCATCTATATTCACCACTGGTATTGGTCTGTAATCTTCTTTTTTTGTAGTATCTTTGTCTGGTTTTGGTATCAGGGTGATGGTGGCCTCGTAAAATAAGTTTGGGAGTGTTCCTTCCTCTGCAATTTTTTGGAATAGTTTGAGAAGGATGGGTGTTAACTCTTATCTAAATATTTGATAGAATTTACCTGTGAAGCCATTTGGTCCTGGACTTTGTTTGTTGGAAGATTTTTAATCACAGTTTCAATTTCATTACTTGTGGTTGGTCTGTTCATATTTTCTGTTTCTTCCTGGTTCAGTCTTGGAAGCTTATACCTTTCTAAGAATTTGTCTCTTTCTTCCAGGTTGTCCATTTTATTTGCCTAGAGTTGCTTGTAGTAGTCTCTTAGGATGCTTTGTATTTCTGTGGTGTCTGTTGTAACTTCTCCTTTTTCAATTCTAATTTTATTGCTTTGAGTCCTCTCCCTCTTTTTTTGATGAGTATGGCCAATGGTTTATCAATTTTGTTTATCTTCTCAAAGTACCAGCTTTTAGTTTTATTGATCTTTGCTATTGTTTTCTTTGTTTCTATTTCATATATTTCTGCTCTGGTCTTTATAATTTATTTCCTTCTGCTAACTTTGGGTTTTGTTTGTTCTTTTTTTTTGTTTGTTTTTGTTTTTGTGGTATGTGGACCTCTCACTGTTGTGGCCTCTCCCATTGCAGAGCACAGGCTCCGGACACGCAGGCTCAGCAGCCATGGCTCACGGGCCCAGCAGCTCTGCAGCATGTGGGATCTTCCCGGACCAGTGCACAAACCTGTGTCCACTGCATCGGCAGGCAGACTCTCAACCACTGAGCCACCAGGGAAGCCCTGTTTGTTCTTCTTTCTCTATTCCTTTAGGTGTAAGGTTAGAGTGTTTACTTGAGATTTTTCTTATTTCTTGAGGCAGGATTTTATAGCTATAAACTTCCCTCTTAGAGCTTCTTTTGCTGCATCCCATAGGTTTTGGATCACCGTGTTTTCATTATCATTTTTCTCTAGGTATTTTTTAATTTCTTCAGTGATTTCTTGGTTATTTAGTAACGTATTGTTTAGCCTCCATATTTTTGTGTTTTTCATGTTATTTTCCCCTATAATTCATTTCTAATCTCATAGCGTTGTGGTCAGAAAAGATGCTTGATATGATTTCAATTTCTTAAATTTACTAAGGCTTGATTTGTGACCCAAGATGTGATCTATCCTGGAGAATGTTCCATGCACACTTGAGACGAAAGTGTAATCTGCTGTTTTTGGATGGAATGTCCTATAAAAATCAATTAAATCTATCTGGTGTATTGTGTCATTTAACTTTTCTGTTTCCTTATTTATTTTCATTTTCTATGATATGTCCTTTGGTGTAAGTGAGGTGTTAAAGTACCCCACTATTATTGTGTTACTGTCAATTTCCTCTTTTATAGTTGTTAGCAGTTGACTTATGTCTTTAGGTGCTCCTAAGTTGGGTGAATATATATTTATAATCTTTATATCTTCTTCTTGGACTGATCTCATGATCATTACATACTGTCCTTCCTTGTCTCTTGTAACATTCTTTATTTTAAGTCTATTTTATCTGATATGAGTATAGCTACTCCAGCTTTCTTTTTATTTCCATTTGCATGGAATATCTTTCTCCATCCCATCACTTTTAGTCTGTATGTGTCCCTAGGTCTGAAGTGGGTCTCTTGTATACAACATATATATGGGTCATGTTTTTGTATCCATTCAGCCAGCCAGTGTGTTTTGGTTGGAGCATTTAATCCATTCACATTTAAGGTAATTTTCAATATGTATGTTCCTATGACCATTTTCTTAATTGTTTTGGGTTTGTTTTTGTAGGTCCTTTTCTGCTCTTGTGCTTCCCATTTAAAGAAGTTCCTTTATCTTTTGCTGTGGAGCTGGTTTGGTGGTGCTGAATTCTCTTAGCTTTTGCTTGTCTGTAAAGCTTTTCATTTCTCTGTCAAATCTGAATGAGATCCTTGCTGGGTAGAGTAATCTTGGTTGTAGGTTCTTCCCTTTCATCACTTTAAGTATATCATGCCACTCCCTTCTGGCTTGTAGAGTTTCTGCTGAGAAATCAGCTGTTAACATTATGGGAGTTCCCTTGTATGTTATTTTTCATTTTACCCTTGCTGCTTTCAATATTTTTTCTTTGTTTTTAATTTTTGCCAGTTTGATTACTATGTGACTTGGCATTTTTCTCCTTGGGTTTATCCTGTATGGGACTCACTGCACTTCCTGGACTTAGGTGGCTATTTCCTTTCCCATGGTAGGGAAATTTTCTACTATAATCTCTTCAAATATTTTCTTGGGTCCTTTCTCTCTCTCTTCTCCTTCTGGGACCACTATAATGTGAATGTTGTTGCATTTAATGTTTTCCCAGAAGTCTCTTAGGCAGTCTTTATTTCTTTTCATTCTTTTTTCTTTATTCCATTCTGCAGCAGTGAGTTCTACCATTCTGTCTTCCAGGTCACTTATCCATTCTTCTGCCTCAGTTATTCTGCTATTGATTCCTTCCAGTTTAGTTTTCATTTCAGTTTTTGTATTGTTCATTTCTGTTTGTTTGTTCTTTAATTCTTCTAGGTCTTTGTTAAACATTTCTTGCATCTTCTCGATCTTTGCCTCCTTTCTTTTTCCGAGGTCCTGGATCATCTTCCCTATCATTATTCTGAATGCTTTTTCTGGAAGGTTGCCTATCTCCACTTCATTTAGTTGTTTTTCTGTGGTTTTATCTTGTTCCTTCATCTGGTACATAGCCCTCTGCCTTTTCGTCTTGTCTATCTTTCTGTGAATGTGGTTTTTGTTCCACAGTCTGCAGGATTGTAGTTCTTCTTGCTTCTGCTCTCCGCCCTCTGGTGGATGAGGCTATCACTAAATAAATGTTATGGTACTTCATATTATAGTGAGAATTCAGAGTGAGTTTTGGGCAAACTCTGATATAGCATGTAGAAAATTTTTTCTTAAATGTCTTAATTATTCATTTCAAACATAAAACATTTATTGCATCATTGAAATTGCTAGTGTAAACATGAAAATAAAAGGGAAAATGCCACTTAAGATCGTGTTTTGTGTTCAGCTGTAACCCAGACACCCTTAAAAGAAGTTATAACATTTCATTATTTGTAATCTGCATATCCAGGTAAGGCCTAAAATGATGTCTCTTCTGCTATTAAAAATGTCATTTGGGGATTATTTTAAAATCATCAATCATTTGTGTTGTTATTATCTTAACTATTTTTAACTTTTGTTTTAAATTTAATTTGTAAGAAATACAAAGAACTACCAATATCTGGATGCAGAAAAAATTAAGGTAATGTAAGTCAGAATTGCTTGTATTTTGAGAAGCTAAAAATGGCCAGGGAGCTTCCCTGGTGGCGCAGTGGTTGAGAGTTCACCTGTGGATGCAGGGGACACGGATTTGTGCCCTGGTCTGGGAAGATCCCACATGCTGCAAAGTGGCTGTGCCTGTGAGCCATGGCCACTGAGCCTGCGCGTCCAGAGCCTGTGCTCTGCAATGGGAGAGGTCACAATAGTGAGAGGCCCGTGTACCACAAAAAAAAAAAAGAAAATAAAAGTGGCCAGGAAGGAGGCCAGGTATCAGTCAGTGGTGAAAGTAATAGTGTTTCAATGTCCAGTCCTTGTGTTTATGAGACAGGCTGCCTCAGTGGCTCAAGCTTTAAACAACTCAGTTAACAAAGTAAAGACACCAACGACTGCCTGATGCTTGAGCTAAAATGACAACTTATCTGTTTACAGTGAGAATTATAATGATCACAATGAAAAGTGTGTATTATTTATTCTCAAAAAAAGTCTGCATTATAAGCCATATTATAATCAGAAAACTTCTTCTGAAGCAGTTGGACAATCTTAATGGTGTCCTGGAGCCATCATTTTTTAATAGTTTGATACTGCCAGTGTTACTGCCAGCACATGGTTGAAATTGTAAATGGTTATGTGTTAAGATTTCAGGACACACACTCTCCTGGGTAGTATTGAAGTCTCCATGACCAAAATCTGCCTCTTTTTACCCCCTATTCTTGACTATGTGCCAACTAAATTGCCCATTTTCAAAACTTCCACTTAGACAGGATTTCTTTAGAATATTTAGGATCTGAGACTTACATACCTTTGACATTATTCAATAGATTTGCATACATCCCTAGCCTCCCAAAGAGATACTTATCATTTTTGAGTGAGTTATTGCTACATATGGCAATCTTTTTATTATAGGCTAACTTCTTATTTAACTTTCATAGAAGTAAATTATGTGTACAAAATGTAATTTTGAAGTTACTACATTTCCATTATAAAGTTTGGAAAATATTAATGGCAAAGATCAAATTGGGAAAGAAATATAAACATATTTTTTACTTTAAAGAATGCTTTTATATTTCTAAAAAGCATACTTCCACCATGAATAACTTGAGTCTGCATTTCTTGCCCAAAGCATTCATTGATATATTCCTGTGATAAATATTTATAAAGTGTAATTTGTCTTTGCCTGGAAGCTTCTTAGACCTGGGGGTATTGCAGTGAGCACCCCAAAATCCTTCTCCTACAATGAACTGTATTTGAGTGGAGGTGGAAACAGTGAAAAATCAAATAAATATACATAAGTGTATAAGGCATCAATTAATGCAGTGATTAAAGTGAAACACAGTAATGTAATAGAAGTTAAGGGTTGAGACAGGTGGGAGGATAGCTACTATAGTTTGGGTGGTCAAGAAGAGTTTTCTGAAGAAGTGACGTTTTAGCTGAGGTTTCAATAGCAAATGGAGCCAACAAGGCAAAAATACGAGGAAAGGGCATTGCAGTTAGACCTACAGCTAAATAACATTATGTTTTTGCTCAGGTTCTAAACAACAACAGCAAAATTTCTAAAATTTGTGGTCATGGTACCTCCACCTGTGCTACCACAATTAGCATTTCAACTGACATCACCAGTGGGATTGTGGGAAGATTCCAGGTTTCTGATCAATAGTTACAGTGTTTCTGCTAAAGACTGGCTCTAGAAAGATAGAGTTTAGGATTATCTCAGTCAACACTTTCCCATAGCCTTGGGCCACTATTGCATATATGAAATTATTTTATTAAAGATACAGATGTTTTAAAAGAAATCAGGATGGGGAAAAAAGTCCTACCATCCATCAAGGACTATGGTAGTACACTGTTCAATAAAACTTGTGATGATGAAAGTGCTCTATGTATATGTGCTGTTCAGTATGGCAGCCACCTGTCACATGTGGCTGTTGAGCACCTGAAATGTGACTGGTGCAACAGAGGAGCTGATTTTTAAAGTTATATTTAATTAATTTAAATGTAAATGTATTGGTTAATACATTGATTAAAAGGATATCTTAAACACAGTATATTTATAATGAATTAGTCATGTTGCTGCTTTTACAACTTTCTCAATTGCTTTTCCTCTAACACAGACTGAAATATAGTTTTCTCCTTTCTGTGGTTTTAGAGGTAATTGTGAAACACTCGACACAGGGAAGAATTGAAACAGAACAATATACAAGAAGCTATTAAATTGAAGAGAATTAACCTCTGTTCCCTTGATGTGCTTTGTGTTCAGTCATAATTTCCAGTGTTACTGACTAGTAAGAAATAGCAGTAACAGAAACTGGGTAAGGAATAAAAAAATCCGTAAGGATTTTCAGGACAAAAATAGGTATTATTTGTGGTGTATCACACCATCCAAAGAAATAGTTTAACAGGAATGAATGATAACATAGAAATATCTATATTTGCAATAGAAATATTGCAAAGTTATAGTTTATCTATGTTTTTATTGGTCATTGATAATAGAAAAAATCTGATTTTTAAAATCATACAAATGGCTATTTTGTTTAACTATGATGATTTCTTGCTGTTAATCTTAAAAAAAAAAAAATCTGTAGAAATTAGCTATGAAAGTGCATAATGTTCTCTAAGCCCTGGAAAGAAGTTACTGTAAGTAAAAAGAAAAAAATAATGCATTTTGGAAGATTAATAGGAAAGCGGAAGAAAAGACTTTCCAAATTCCAAGATTTTCCAGAAAAAATATTGATTACTTTTGTAAGCCTAGCTTGGCAGATGAAATAAAATATATTTGCTTCAGTATAATATTTGGTAACTATGTTAGTTTAGTATAAATAGGATCACATGAGACATATTTGAATCACTAAAACTATTTCAATATTCTCCAAGACCATCTTTTTATAATTTTTATTTATGTATTTATTTTTAGTCTTCAACTTCAAGTTTGGAAATGAATGGAACAATGCATATGTGTAAAGTTCTATTAAAAATATGATATAGACACAGTTTTACTTATAACTAGTAATATTCAAGTAATTTTTTAAATTTTCAAATAATTGCCCATTTTGCTAATGGGTTTGAACAGAGAATGGTTGAGCTAAACAATATATTACCAACTCACTTTATGCATAAGATAACTCACTAACTCAGTTTTCCTTTTAGAAAATAATGGCCTAAATGTAGCCTGACTCAAAAAAATTTGAGCCATAATTAACAAACATTAAAAATATTGTATTAATGCAAAATGATTTTTACATTGTTTTTATTTAATCTTGAATAGAAAGAGTACTTATAAAATCAAGTAAAGTGATTTTCTTTAACATAATCCTTTTAAATATTAATTCATTTGCATACAATTAAAATAACATTTGCTTCACACAATAATCAATAACCAACTTTTCAGGAATGGATGTATGGCATCAAGTGAGATTCATCTATATTTATAATGTCTATTAAACAAATCACAATGGCAAATTATTTTTTTTATATCTTTATTGTAGTATAATTGCTTTTAATGGTGTGTTAGTTTCTGCTTTATAACAAAGTGAATGAGTTATACATATATATATATGTTCCCATATCTCTTTCCTCTTGCATCTCCCTCCCTCCCACCTTCCCTATCCCACCCCTCTAGGTGGTCAAAAACCACCAAGCGGATCTCCCTGTGCTATGCGGCTACTTCCCATTAGCTATCTATTTTACGTTTGGTAGTGTATATATGTCCATGCCACTCTCTCACTTTGTCACAGCTTAACCTTCCCACTCCCCATATCAAGTCCATGCTCTAGTAGGTCTGTGTCTTTATTCCCGTCTTACCCCTAGGTTCTTCATGACCCTTTTTAAATTTTATTTTCTTAGATTCCATATATATGTGTTAGCATATGGTATTTGTTTTTCTTTTTCTGACTTACATCACTCTGTATGACAGATTCTAGGTCCATCCACCTCACTCCGAATAACTTAATTTCATTTCTTTTTATGGCTGAGTAATATTCCATTATATATATGTGTCACATCTTCTTTATCTATTCATCTGATGATGGGCACTTAAGTTGCTTCCATGTCCTGGCTATTGTAAATAGAGCTGCAATGAAAATTTTGGTACATGACTCTTTTTGAATTATGATTTTCTCAGGATATATGCCAGTAGTGGGATTGCTGGGTCATATGGCAGTTCTATTTGTAGTTTTTGAAGGAAACTCCATACAGTTCTCCATAGTGGCTGTATCAATTTACATTCCCACCAGCAGTGCAAGAGGGTTCCCTTTTCTCCACACCCTCTCCAGCATTTATTGTTTCTAGATTTTTTGATGATGGCCATTCTGACTATCATCAGATGATATCTGATGTGAGATGATATCTGGGTATCATCTGGGTAAGGAATAAATAAATTTTTATATCATTACCCAGATGATATCTGGTGTGAAGTGTGAGATGATATCTCTTTGTAGTTTTGATTTGCATTTCTGTAATCATTAATGATGTTGAGCATTCTTTCATGTGTTTGTTGGCAATCTGTATATCTTCTTTGGAAAAATGTCTATTTAGGTCTTCTGCCCATTCTTCAATCCGGTTGCTTGTTTTTTTTTGTTATTGAGCTGCATCAGCTGCTTGTATAATTTGGATATTAATCTTTGTCAGTTGCTTCATTTGCAAAAATTTTCTCCCATTCTAAGTGTTGTCTTTTGGTCTTGTTTATGGTTTCCTTTGCTGTGCAAAAGTTTTGAAGTTTCCCATTTGTTTATTTTTGTTTTTATTTCCATTTCTGTAGGAGATGGGTCAAAAAGGATCTTGCTGTGATTTATGTCATAGAGTGTTCTGCATATGTTTTCCTCAAAGAGTTTGATAGTGCTGGCCTTACATTTAGGTCTTTAATCCGTTTTGAGTTTATTTTTGTGTATGGTGTTAGGGAGTGTTCTACGTACCTGTCCAGTTTTCCCAGCACCACTTATTGAAGAGGCTGTCTTTTCTCCACTAAATATTCTTGCCTCCTTTATCAAAGATAAGGTGACCGTATGTGTGTGGGTTTATCTCTGGGCTTTCTATCCTGTTCCATTGATCTATATTTCTGTTTTTGTGCCAGTATCATACTGTCTTGATTACTGTACCTTTGTAGTACAGTCTGAAGCCAGGGAGCCTGATTCCTCTAGCTCCATTTTTCATTCTCAAGATTGCTTTGGCTATTCGGGGTCTTTTGTGTTTCCATACAAATTGTGAAATTTTTTGTTCTAGTTCTGTGAAAAATGTCATTGGTAATTTGATAGGGATTGCATTGAATCTGTAGATTGCTTTTGGTAGTAGAGTCATTTTCACAATGTTGGTTCTTCCAATCCAAGAACATAGCGATTGCATTGAATCTATAGATTGCTTTGGGAAGTAGAGTCATTTTCACAATGTTGATTCTTCCAATCCAAGAACATGGTATATCTCTCCATCTGTTTGTATCATCTTTAATTTCTTTCATCAGTGTCTTATAATTTTCTGCATACAGGTCTTTTGTCTCCTTAGGTAGGTTTATTCCTAGATATTTTATTCTTTTTGTTGCAATGGTAAATGGGAGTGTTTTCTTGATTTCACTTTCAGATTTTTCATCATTAGTATATAGGAATGCCAGAGATTTCTGTGCATTAATTTTGTATCCTGCTACTTTACCAAATTCATTGATTAGCTCTAGTAGTTTTCTGGTAGCATCTTTAGGATTCTCTATGTATAGTATCATGTCATCTGCAAACAGTGACAGCTTTACTTCTTCTTTTCCGATTTGGATTCCTTTTATTTCCTTTTCTTCTCTGATTGCTGTGGCTAAAACTTCCCAAAACTATGTTGAATAAGAGTGGTGAGAGTGGGCAACCTTTTCTTATTCCTGATCTTAGTGGGAATGGTTTCGGCTTTTCACCATTGAGGACAATGTTGGCTGTGGGTTTGTCATATATGTCCTTTATTATGTTGAGGAAAGTTCCCTCTATGCCTACTTTCTGCAGGGTTTTTATCATAAATGGGTGTTGAATTTTGTCAAAGCTTTCTCTGCATCTATTGAGATGATCATATGGTTTTTCTCCTTCAATTTGTTAATATGGTTAATCACGTTGATAGATTTGCGTATATTGAAGAATCCTTGCATTCCTGGAATAAACCCCAGTTGATCATGGTGTATAATCCTTTTAATGTGCTGTTGGATTCTGTTTGCTAGCATTTTGTTGAGGATTTTTGCATCTATGTTCATCAGTGATATTGGCCTGTAGTTTTCTTTCTTTGTGACATCTTTTTCTGGTTTTGGTATCAGTGTGATCGTGGCCTCGTAGAATGAGTTTGGGAGTGTTCCTCCCTCTGCTATATTTTGGAAGAGTTTGAGAAAGATATGTGTTAGCTCTTCTCTAAGTATTTGATAGAATTCGCCTGTGAAGCCATCTGTTACTGAGCTTTTGTTTGTTGGAAGGTTTTTCATCACAGTTTCAATTTTAGTGCTTGTGATTGGTTTGTTCATATTTTCTATTTCTTCATGGTTCAGTCTTGGTAGTTTGTGCATTTCTAAGAATTTATCCATTTCTTCCAGGTTGTCCATTTTATTGGCATAGAATTGCTTGTAGTAATCTCTCATGATCCTTTGTATTTCTGCAGTGTCAGTTGTTACTTCTCCTTTTTAATTTCTAATTCTATTGATTTGAGTCTTCTCCCTCTTTTTCTTGATGAGTCTGGCTAATGGTGTATCAATTTTGTTTATCTTCTCAAAGAACCAGCTTTTAGTTTTATTGATCTTTGCTATCATTTCCTTCATTTCTTTTTCATTTATTTCTGATCTGATCTTTATGATTTCTTTCCTTCTGCTAACTTTTTTTTTTTCTTCTTCTTTCTCTAATTGCTTTACGTGCAAGGTTAAGTTGTTTATTTGAGATGTTTCCTGTTTCTTAAGGTAAGTTTGTATTGCTATAAACTTCCCTCTTAGAACTTCTTTTGCTGCATCCCATAGGTTTTGGGTTGTCGTGTCCTCATTGTCATTTGTTTCTAGGTATTTTTTGATTTCCTCTTTGATTTCTTCAGTGATCACTTCCTTATTAACTAGTATATTGTTTAGCCTCCATGTGTTTGTATTTTTTACAGGTCTTTTCCTGTAATTGATATCTAGTCTCATAGCATTGTGGTCGGAAAAGATACTTGATACAAATTCAATTTTCTTAAATTTACCAAGGCTAGATTTTCAAGTTCTTTTTTAACCACACAGTATATATCAAAAAAAAGTTGAAATGTACTGAAATCTCGCAAAAACAATAAATGATGAGTTATTTCTGTCTTCAGAAGACAGAGAAAAAAATTAAATTGCTCAACTAAATAAACTGGCCTTCTTTTTTCACTTTCATGTCAATTTGAATCTTCATGAAGAAATACAGGTAGGGTAACATATTCTCAATTATACTTGAACTTTCAACTATACCCCCCCCCAACATATAAGTTGTAAATAAGCATAGCATAAATAAGCAGTTGAAATACATGTGATTGAGCAAGGAGGAATATTCCCACCTATTTAAATGCTTTTCATAAATTATCTTTTCTTTTTTTTAACACTTGGATACTAATTTGGGTTACTGTTTATTATCTGCAATATTGTTTTATTCACGTGGCATCCTCACTCTAGGATGTGTATGTTTCAATATTTACCATTTTACTATTGATACTTTACCTGAAACAAATGTCTTCTTCTTTCCAGTCATTGCAGTAATGTGCTTGCCTCCTGAAATCCCCAAGGCTTTCTTTTCTAAACCCAAGTAAGCATCTGCCCCATAGCTAGACACAATGCTGTACAGCTTTTGTCAGACCCTTCTAATTCTACATTTATTCTTATTTTATTTCTTCCTCTTTATAGTCTTTCATCTCTATACCTGCTTTCATATATATTCTATTTTATTGACCTGGCATTGGATATCTCAAGATACTGTTTTCATTTCATATAGCATTTATGTTCAGTTGCTTCTAGAATTTTCATTTCCCTCTTGCGACCACTCCACCCTCCTTAGAGCTCATCCCCACCACAAACCACTTAAACTTCTGGTTTTCAAATCTCATTTCCCCTTCTCCAAAAATGATATGTGTTCTCTCACCCACCATTACTCTCAACCTGGTGCAGCATAGATTATTTTGTACCTTCCTTTGGTATGATGTGTGTTACTTCCTTTTCTATAGTACCCCTAAGAAAGGACCTATGAAAGTCTAGTCAACAACATCATCTTTCCACACCTTCAAAGGTTTCTGAAATTCCTCTTAATTTATGAATCTTCCAGCCAAGTGGAAGAGACATACCATTTGTTTTACTGAAAAAGATTACCATCTTAAGCTTCTATAATTTCACAAACCATCAAATCTTATCTATCAATTTTATTTAATCTTCTGTCATTAGATTCCTTCTTGCTTAGAATAATTTTCAAAGCTTATTCAACCACATCAATAGTTGTCCAAGGCTCCATTATTTAGCTGAAATATTAGGAAACTTAATAACTTATAGTTACTTTGGAGAAGTTTCTCTTTTTTTTTTTTATTCAACAGTAAGCAGATATTCCTTACTCATATTAGTTTCACTTGATAGATTGTGAACCAATAGCACAAGTGCTCTACATTTGCTAATGATTGTGATAATCTGACTTCCCTCAGAACAAATTTAGAAGTTCATTTCTATTTTATTGCACATCAAGTTGTTTGTTGAGGACTTTCTTTGAGCTTAAGGAAGGGCAATTACCTTTTGAATTCCCTAGTTAAGTAAATAAACCACAGCAAAACAGTAGCAACAGAAGGCATGTTTTCAAGATTTTATTAGCATAAAGTAATTAGGTAAGGGTAATGAGGATTAGTCTCTCCTGTTTTGGCAACAACTGCACTTGAACTCTGAACAAAGTCCCTTAACAATGTTTCACGGTTTTTTGCTTTGTAATTTCTTGGGAATTCTCCACTCAATCTACCCTTATCTCTTAGGAGCAAACCTCTAATTCAACATAGACCTTTAACACCTAATTTTTTGACAAGTAACTTTGTATCCCTTTGAAAGAAAAAAAAAGTTTCCCTCCAGCATATTCCCTTCTGGGCATCTAGCCTGCTTTCCTCCCTTCCCCCTTAGGCTTATGCCCTTGCTCAGAGATTTTGCATAGAGTCCATTGATGACTATTTCTGTCCAGGATATATTTCTTATCACTGATTGTCTGCTCTGCTTTCCACATTCTTTCAGCTCAGTGAGTTTCCTCCATTTAGTATGGTTAGGACTGGGGAAATAGAATATAACAGGTTGAAGAGGAAGCCATAAAAATAATACTGCATAGCTCTAGCTCAACCCTTGATTCTTCTGATATCACATTATGAAACATCTCTTTCTCATGAAATATCTCTCTTTCCCCTTCTCTACATCATGACCTTGTCATGGCACCGTGGCCAATAATATACTACAGGATGCAATGGGAAAAACAGAAGGGTCACCTATAGGGCAGGAAGAGCTCTTGGGAAATAGAGGCATAGTTTTAAGTGAATGTCCCTGGAGGTGGTGAAGTCTGAATTGAGTCTTAAAAAAAAAAGGAAGGAAGGAAAGGAGGAAGCAAATGATAATGATGCTCATTTAGAACATGTAGAAACAGGCTGGCAAATGGATGATTTCCATATAGTGATCTAAGTACTTTGGTAGATATGGGGTGCTGTATGGGCTGTAAAGAGGGACTGGGGAAGACTTTCTGTGGGGGCACTTAAGTTAAATATTGGCAAACCAGGTCCCCTACATCCAGGCCAAGGAAAAGATTTGCTCACGTGTCTCTCTTTCACTATCTCTTTTTCTCTGTCTTTGAACACTTATTTAACACACAGTGCTGGGTATTATTCCAGAACTGAGAAGTGCAGTATTTGAATAAGATAGATGAGGTGCATACTATGATGAGAGACAGGTGAGCAAATAAAGAAGATAATTTCAGAGAACAATAGATATTATGAAGAAAATAAAACATGATGAGCTGATAGAAAATAATTGAGGAGACAATTTTAGATTTTGTGGTTAAAAAACTAAATTGAATACACTGCCCTCTCAATTACCTTGAGTAAAAAATAACCTATAATTTATTCGGCAGGAACTTGGTTTTTATTGTAAATGAGACATCTTTCTTCAGGTCAAAAATAAAGAGATGGTAATTCTTGATAGGTGTGCTAATGACACAGCTGTTTCCCAGCTCGTTATATTCACTAAATGGTAGTTCCCATTTTATAGAGGTGGCAATAATAGCATTTCACACAGCCTTTGAAATTAATTGTTTGCCTCTTTTCTCCTCTAGAATGAATGTATATTCTTAAAGAGTTCATATTTTTGGAATCCATAACTGCTAGTTCAGTGGGAGGAATGAAATCTTTTCTTTTTTTTTCAACTCAATTACATGATATGTGAATTGAAATTTAGATTACCCTGCCAATATTCATGATCCTCATAGGAGTGGGGGGAAAGCAAAATGTTATAGTACTGTGTGGTACAATCATATCTACCGTTTGAGGCTCCTTTCCCTAAAGACAGTGTATTGATTAAGCATTTTTTAGTAAACTGTTCTTTTGCCCATCACAATCATTGCAAAGTGGTTTCTGAACAAGAGTAGATGCAAAAAGAAACAGGAAAAAAAAAGATATAAGGACCTAAAAAGAAAACAGTGTTGACACACATCCATCTTTCATTTGCTCCTCAGATCTTTCTATTACAGGGATTAACTACACTTCGTATAGAAATACTTCATAACCATTCATCGTTTGCATATATAAATGGAATAAAAACAAATATTTATATTATTACATTATGTATGGATAATTATTAATTTCCAGTTTTAAAAATTAGTATTCTTTTTGTTAAGATTTTATAAATACTAATTAACAAGTGATCTATATCTGACATATCACTAAACCTTTTAGTGTGTAGATTATTCAATATAAGTTGATTTAAAAAAAAATTTTTTTTTTACATTTGGAGACTATAAAAAGTATCACATAAATTGAGCACATGTGGTAAATAAATTATTCTGAAAATACCAACTCTCCTTTCATTTGAAACAAAAATATACATTTTATTTCTTAAAATAATTTACATTTCTAAATCCAGATGGTAACTATAATAGATTCTTTCTTGAAAATCATTAAAGATATTAAGGGAGATTCCAGCATTGTGACTTTTGAACTTGATTTAGAAGAATCACTTGTTAATATGTTACTTCCTTCCTCCATTATAGCGAGTCTGTGTTTTAAGCATTTTTCAAAAACTACAGGCAATATCCAGACCTATTTGACCTATTGAGATGTACTGCTGTATCATTTCTCCTGGAATGACATCTGGTTAATCTTTGATTGATGAGCCCTGAAAATTGTGCCTGCAAAATCATTGCAGACATTCATGACTGTCTTGATGAGAAAGTATCTTTTAATGGATACTTTCAACAGGTATTCTCCTAAGGTTCATATATCAAAAGCCAGTTTGTGTCAGCTCTTGTAATAAGATAATGAAAGCTTCCCAGAATGATATTACCTTTACTAGATACATCTTTTAAGCATCCTTTCATAGTTTTGTTTTTTTTTCCTCCAAGTTATGATTTTACTTTTTCTTTTCCAATGTTGAAAAAGAAATATAGCTAATTATATGTAAATGGTCTTTCTCTCTTTAAATATCCCAGTACTTTTCACAATTCACAATTTATTTATTTGGCTGTGCTGGGTCTTTGTGGGCGGCATGTGGGATCTTCATTGTCACGTGCGGGATCTTCAAAAGTACAGAAAAGTTGGAAGAATGAGCATGTGCACATCTAATATATAGATTTAAGAACAGTTAGTGTTGGCCTCTATTTTCTTTACATATGTATGTGTGCATGTGCAAAACACATGCACAGGCGTTTGGTGAAACATTTGAAAGAAAGTTGTGGATATTATGAAACTCTACTTCCAAATACAGGATCCGGTGACTATCCATGCATTGCATATTGTTGTTATGTCTATTTAGATCTTTTAACTGATTATTCTCTACAGCTTTTTTCTCCCTGCCTTTTTTTTCTTCTTTCTTGCTGAGACTAGGCCAGTTCTCTTATATACCATCTCACATTCTGAAATGTGTTTGACTGTTTAAGTGTCATTTAACTAATTCCTTTTTCCTATAAACTGGAAGAAGTTAAGCCTAAAGGCTCAATGAAATTCTACTTTAAACATGTTTGGCTTCTACATGGTTGTACTTCATAGATGATCCTGTGACCCTCAAATGTCTAGGTATTCTATGTTTTATCATGTTAGGTGGTGTATAATATCAAGTTACTATGACTGATGCAAAGCTTGATCACTTGGTTAAGGTGGCAACATTCATATCTCTGCACCATAAAGGTTTACTTTCAATATTAAAATTAGCATAAACACACACATGTACACTCAAGTGCATGTAAAATTTTGAGCAGGTCAGTGGAGTGTATCAATCTTAAGTGTCTAGTCTTGATATTGTATTTTTGTTATGTAAGAGGTATCATTG
>NW_006788741.1:248647-259490 GCF_000442215.2 Lipotes vexillifer | reverse complement strand
AAAGAGTATAAGGAATCTGGTTTTTTCTTAAAACTATAATGTGACTCTATAGTTACTTCAATATAAAAAGATTTTTTTAAATTTGTAGGTAATTTATGTGTTGGATTTAGTAATATATATTATTAAAAATGAATAGATTTAGCCTAATAGTTGTTATCCATTAATATCAATTGTATTCCAGTAGGCTCAGTAATTATGCACATGATTGAGAGATATAGGATCTAGCATATGGTATGATTAAACAATGTTTGAACACTAAATTTTATAAGAAATTCTGATCATTTGCTTTACTCTGTGCATTTGAAGAATGTGTAAGACAATGAGTCAGTCCAAATGGGGAAAGTGTTAGCACCAAAGCATATTTTTTCTTTTAACTGCAAACATGGCCATCGGTAATCTTGTCTTCAAATTTCCCTTTTATTCCTCTTGACCTTTCAAAAAAGCAGTGGCCTGGGACAGATGCTCTCTTAGGAGGCATCTCTAAGGATGTTTCTCTTAGGCTTAGAAGTCCTTGCTGGCTCCATTTCCTGCCCAGACTTACGTAGCTACCCATGCACTGCTGGCTCCTTAACTCCAGTTACCTGTGAGATCACTTGATGATTCTGGCTTCCAGGGGTGGTTCCAGGGTGGAACTGGGTGTCTCAGAGGTGTCATTCTGCCTAAGAAGCAGTAGAAGCAAATACAGGCCTACCACAGAGTAGAAGGCCAACATTTCTTCCTCTAATTTTAAGCATTCATTCAGATTGCTTTCCCCCTTATTATGCATATAGCTGCCATGATTTGGGCTTTCTTCCACTATTATTACATGTTTGATTTTGTTTTCTTAAGAACCAGATTAATTTTGAACACCAGATTCCCTAGACACTCTCCAAGCCATATATTAAGTCCTCAAAAAAAAAGAAAATATATGATGGCTTATAAATAAATCTGTATCATAGTCATAAATATTTTTCTAATTTTTTTTCATAACTGGTGAGTTCCCTTGATTTGATTAGAATGTCATTTTAATAAATAGTTTGGCACCCATATTAAGCAGTTACCTTGATTTAAGCAATCTTGGGTATATTTGTTATTCAACACATGTGGTTTGATTAAAAAAAAAATAAAGAGGTATGTCCATTAAATATGTTTAGGGCTCCTACACTTTGCAAGACTCAGTACTCAAAGCTGGTAATTCAGTATCCCTGCCAACCCACTGTTCTGGGGCACATAACACAGTGGAACAGTGGGAAGACTTCAAGACACAAAAACAATTATATAGTAACTGACTGTGTAAGTACTATAAAATTACAGACTACTGTGAACTAGTATAGTAGAGTCACCTAATTTCAATCAGGGAACAGCTAAGGCATTTTTGTGGAAAGGATATTTTAGCTGAGAACTAATAGATGATTCACAATCAATGAAAAGTATGAGAAAAGGAAAGAACATTCAAAGTGCAGCAAACTGCATAGGAGAAGTCTTGAGGAAGAAAAAAGCTTGAGTCTATTGAGAAACCAGAAGCAAACCCATGTGACTGGAACACCATGAACACAGAAGAACCCCATAAGGGGCTGCACAGGGGCTGGGGGCAGAGCTGAGTTTGAATTCTGCTTCAGATACAGTAGGAGGCAAACCAGTGGCTTTCAGTTGGCATTGCAGTCATCTGAGTGAAATACAGTGGCAGCCTGAGTAGGATGGTGACAGTGATGATGATGAGAAATCAAGAGATTTGAGATGCTATTTTAGAAGTGGGAAAGACTAGAGGAAGCCTGAGGTGGCACAGCAGGAGGGGGCTGTGAGAACAGTGAATGCCTTCTGGAAACGTTCATGTTGAGACATGTGAGACATTCATAGATTTACATCAAGTGGTTGGTTAAATAAATATTATATTTTAGAGGAGAAGTAAAAGTAAGTCAGTTCTACTAATTGTTTTTTATAAAGAGGCCTGAAGACAGCATCCTCTACTGCAAGTACATCAGTAACATCATCATCTTCATATGCAGACAGCAGGAAGACAGTTTTTCTGTACAGTTGTCAGCAAACAATGTGCAGATTAGATTATAAACCAGAATTTTAAAGGGAACAGAAGAAAAGCAAACTGTATTTCTCTTGTGTGTTACTTTTTGTGATATATACCATGGATTTGTTATCTTTGTGAACAAAATGGTCTGTCTGGGTCCCATACTACATGGAAAGAAAAATCTATGTATAAGCTCCAAAGTGTTCATATCTGAAGTGAAATATTGGTGTTTAAGTAGGAATTCCTATTTGGTAATTTTTAAGCACGATGCTTTTTCACAAGTTGACTTTGCAAATGTGCTAGCTGTGATTATTTTTAGTGTATCCTATCCCTTCCTACCCTTTTCTATAACAGCTGTAGCCAAATAGAGGTCAGAGGCAAGATATAAACAATATTTTTAGGGGGCCGTAGAGGTGATTCCTCATTCTTTCCTTTACATCATAGGCCAAAACAAAATATACATTGTTTGGAAAGGTGAAAACATTTTTTTTTTCATCCACCCATGGTTCAAAGTCCTTTATATATCATACCCTTGCAGAAAATGAAATATGTACTAATCATCTTTCTATTCATAGCACTTTTGTATTCTTGTGACTCCCATATAGTTTTTGGCTTCCAAAAAAAAAAAAATCACTTAATTTAACTTTGCCGTTTCCTCCCTAGCTTTTGTTTTCTTTCAAGAAATACTTACTGAGCTTCTACTATGTGCAAGGCATTTTCCTGGAAATAGGAAGCCATAAGAAAACAAAAGACAGACCCGTTCACCATCATTGAGATGCTGTTCTAGTGGAGAGAGAATGAACAAAAAATAAGTAAAACATGTATTGTGTAAAACGATGGTAAATGTAATCAATGAAGAAAAAGCAGAGGAGCGGGGAGAGTAAAAGCAAGTATGGGTGGGTGGAGTGAGGAGCTTCAACTTTAGATAAGGTGGTCAGAGAAAGTTTCATTTGGAAGGATAATTTGCACTGAGACCTCAAAATTATTTTAAATATTCTCTCTCTGCAAATTACTCACAAGCACTTTTTCTGAAGTGGCCATCTATAGTGACTGTGGTATGTGTTTACATTATCTGTGACAGAATACTTGCTAAATTATTTGTACCATTGAATGCTGCTAAACAGAGGAGTTTTGAATAAATTGAATAGAATCACAACCGGAGCATCTACAATTTATATGACTCTCTGACAAGGCTACTATCAATGAGAAATAATCATGAATTCATCTATGCTTCCGCATTACCTTGAGAAGATTTGCAAATTAATTCTGTTTATCTTGAGGGAGTAATTTCATTTCTTACTTCATTAGTGGCATTTTGGGATTATACTTCTATATTCTGACTGCAGCCTATTTGTCCCAAAGAGCCACTGGCCCTGTCTCAGTATGGGGGAGATTCTAGCAATGTGAAGTGTTTCTCTGAGAAAAATTGGAATATATTTCCAGGCTTTTTCATCCAATTTCTTCCTATTCTTCATCTTAAAGAGCTTTTTGTTTAATTGTTCCATAAATAATCATGGTCATTTATTTCTTTGTCAGAATCCAGTAGGTTTTTAGCCATTTTTATTTATTTTAGGATATATATTACAATAATTTAAAAATATTTTATGTGGAGATTGGAATGACTTTGACACCCAGTTAAAAACCCCTGTTGCGGGTAGACCAAGATGCTGTTTTTGTTTTAAATTATCAGAATATCATCTGCTGACATTAAAGTTTGGATCTTAATGCCCATACATATTTTCTTAGATCAGTCTTTTCATGAAATAACTTTGTAATTTAAAATCAGTTTAATGTATCTCCTGCACGTGGATCAAAACATTTATTAATTCAGGATACCTGGTACTATGGAAATTATCAACATAAAGTTAATAACATAAGGAGATGCATGTCTAGAGCCAAAATTTGACTAAAATTTGAAGAAGAAATAAGGAACAAGACAAAATTGTAAACAGAACTATAAACAGGAAAACCTGGGTACCTAGTTTCAATATAATTTTAACAATAACCACCAAGAGTTTTAGTGCTACCATGTGCCAGTTCCTCAGAAAGTCCTTTACATTTAATATAGTAATCATACTATGAGTCAGTTACTGGTAATAACTCAGTGACTAGCACCTCAACCAAGGTGACACAGTTATCAAGGAACAGAGCAAGAATAGAATGTGAGCTCAGTCATTAATTAAGCTATTTCCTCCTTTTTTTTTTTTTTTTTATTCAGTAGTCAGGACTTCCTCTGACCACAGCCGGGAAATGTTCTCTCTGATTTTTTTTTAATTCATTAATTTATTTACTTATTTATTTTGGGCTGTGTTGGGTCTTCATTTCTGTGCGAAGGCTTTATCTAGTTGTGGCGAGTGGGGGCCACTCTTCATTGCAGTGCGCGGGCCTCTCACTATCGCGGCCTCTCTTGTTGCGGAGCACAGGCTCCAGACACGCAGGCTCAGTAGTTGTGGCTCACGGGCTTAGTTGCTCCGCAGCATGTGGGATCCTCCCAGACCAGGGCTCAAACTCGTGTCCCCTGCATCAGCAGGCAGATTCTCAACCACTGCGCCACTGGGGAAGCCCCCTACTTCCTCCTTTATCTATAAATAGCAAAATAAGTAGAGAAGACAGCCCATTATAACTAGAGAAAAGTGCAATTATTCAAAGATTATTAAGATAATTTTAATATTTGGGATTGATTTAGATAGGAAGAAATCTCCTTTTTATAATATCACCTGAAATCCAAGAATCCTTAGTAGATTGTGTGTGTGTGCATGAATGAATATATGAATAACTGACAAATTCTAGGAAATCTAGTCAGGCTAACCTATTCTTAGCCAAAAGCTTGGGAAAGCTCTATAATAAATCACTTACTAACACCTAAGCTGGGGGAAGAGAGCAGAGAACAATTGAAATGGAAGTATTTTTGTGATATGCACTTATCTAAATAGTACAAATACATAACTTGCAAGTAAAACTCTGCTTGTAAATACTGAAATAAAATGTAATAGTAAATTTTAATTTACTGGAAACTATTTTTTTAAATATACCTAGTTTTTCTAATATTAAAGCACTTTGGATAGTTTCTAAATTATTCCAAAATTTTCAATAGAAAACAATTTAATGTCGTCAGATATACATTTTGGGGAAAAAGTTTTTGTCCTTAGTGAGAATTTATGGTGAAAAATATTGTGTGTAGTCTAATTATTAAGTCAACAATATTTATAAATACCTGCTGTGTAGCAAGTCATATATATTATTCACTAGAGATAAGAGTAAACACATTTAATATAAGACGGCCTGTGCTATGACTGAGTGATGATCTGATGGTATTCCTTCACGATTACTTTGTTCATTTAAGGTGACAATATAATTTATCATCCAAACCAGGACACATTTGAAGGTAAAAGAGGACTCTACTTGTAATTACATGGGAAAGTAGTTGTAACATGGGCATACCAGGAGGCATGGCCTCCCTATTTCATCCCAACACTTCAGGTGGAGATCTTGCATATGTCTATAAATGCAAAGGTGCGTATGTGTTCGTATGCTGCTCTTATATTTTGGAAAGCTCACTTAATCCACAAATCTGGCAGGGACTTGTCTGTGCTACCTCTGTTTTTCAATCTAGAAAGCCCTGGAGATAATGTAAACTGCCAAGATTAAGTATTTTTACATTATCTTTTTAACCACAATGTATGGATTAGACATTGGGTAGTTTACTACAGAACGTTTGTGATCATTCTGGGCAAGGTAGCTGTTTCTTTGACTGTTTTGATACAGGCCAGTGATAACAGCACTAGCTTAGCTGTGAAAGCATTAAACCATCACACAGGGAAATTCCCCAAGCCCTCACCTTTGTTGAAAGATGCTTGTGTTTGGTTTGTAGGACCAGTGGTTTTGGCGAGTGAGAAACAACAGGGTGATGGATGGATACCCCATGCAAATTACTTACTTCTGGCGGGGCTTGCCTCCTAGTATCGATGCAGTTTATGAAAACAGTGATGGGAATTTTGTCTTCTTTAAAGGTAAGGAATGTTTCCCATGTCTTGCTCTGCTGTATCTTGGTCATTTTGCCCAGGGCCTTGTTGCAGATATAGAGATGAATAAGTAAAGCCTGTTGAGTGAGGTTAGGTAACTAATTCATTTTATAAAATGAACCACATATGTTGGCTACAGATATAAATGAAGTAAAATCAAAGACAAGTTTTAATTCTCTAAGTTATATTTTCTCATTTGGTATCCTCATTTGTAAGTCAAATTTAGGAGGCATTGTGATCGCTTAGAATTTTTAGATTTGACCTAAAAGCACCAGAAAAATAAATACACAAAAAGGTGAATGAATGAATGAATTAAAAGTCATTTTTCTATTAACTAAGGGATTTGGGTTTTCTTTTATAAGAGCATTTGGAGTTGCTTGCTGTTTTTATGCAATGAAATCCATTTCACTTCTTATTTTCATATATAATCTCTTAAACTTTACTTGATTTAGTCAGTTTATGTTAAATAGTTTTCAATAAACTAAGAAATTGCTCATAAAGACAAGGAAAACTTATAAGTAGAAAAAATTCACCCAATCATTTTACTCAATAAAATTTATTATTTGTTATTTATCTAAGTGACAAAATTCAATTGCAGAAATACTAATGTCTAACATGCAAAAGTGAAATTATCTGGTAAAGTGAACTTAAGTCAAGTGACTGGTATTCCATCTTCTAAACTTATTAATATTCAAAACAATAAATCTTAAGTCTATTGGGGGAGACAGGGAACACAGACTGACTGAGTTGTAGGACTGAGAGAATTGTGAAGAGAGCATGATCTGAGGCAAACTAGAGTGAAGAATGAATATGATTGAATGGATTAGCCAAGAGCCTAAATGTCTGAGAATAAGCTCAAATAAGGATTGAGATTCAGGGAAAAGAAAAGGGATCTTAACCAAAAAGAAAAAGGCAATTATTCTCAGGATCAAACTAGAAGAATTCACTGCAGTGATGAGAGTAATGAAAACACAGGGTTTGAGAGACACTTGTGATATTTTAAGTGAAGTCCAAACAACACATGTAAAGTGAAAGTGTATACTCAGAATTTATCTTTACAAATTGTAACTTGAGAAAAAGGGGTATAGTACATTAATTATAAGAACATGATGATCCTGCATTCATTCTGCCAATTTTGAGCACTTGCTAGCTGTAAGAACTAAACAGCTACTCAGTTCCCTTTGCCTCGGTTTCTCCACCTGGAAAATGGGATTAGTAGTGCTCCCCATTTTAGGATTAAAGACTAAATTAACGACTACATGTTAAGTGCTTGGTACATGTGAGCTCTCAATAAATGTCAACTATTACTGCTGCTGGTGTGATTACTATTAATATTCCTGCCCTCCTGCTATCTATAATAAGTGTATGAAAGAAGTAACCAAAAAAGAAAAGCAATTTTTCTCAGGCAAGCTAGAAGAATTCATAGTAGTGAGGAGAGTAATGAAAACACAGGGTTTAAGAGACTCTTGTGATATTTAAGTGAAGCCCAAACCACCCATGTACTGTATCATTGTGGAAATGTACATGTACTGTACCATTGTGGAAAAAGAAAGGATACATCTAAAGGTTCTGAATCTTAGGGGCATGATATTTGGAGAAAAATTACCCTCCTATACATTCTTCTTTGGTCACGTGCTCGGTAGTAGCAGAAAAAAAGTGAAGAATAAACCCTAGGCAGCCAATGGCTTGAGGGCTGTCCCATGGGGCCCTGTCTCCTCACAGGATCAATAGTGCTCTCTGACAAAACTGCCTGATGAGAAATTGCCACAGTCATAAATCAGTGTTCCTACAGTTCTTTATTGCCTCAGGGCCGTCTCACTTTTTTCATGTTGTCTCTCCTCACTCACTCGCTCTGGAATGGCTAGCTCCGTTTCATTTTTAAACAGCTGGCATAAAAGGGACCTCCACAGAGTGCCCTCCCTGCCCACTCCATTTAAAGCAGTATCTTCCAACTTACACAGCTCTTGTAAAAATTTGAAATTATCTACAGCATTCAAACGTAAATTTCATGAGAGATGGAGCTTGTTTATATTTTCTTGCACACCACTGTATTTTCAGTTCCCAGAACAGTGTTGGGTACATAGTAGGTGTTTAACAAACATTTTAATAAAAACAATATTGTTAAATATTGGTTTGACTCAATAAGGTATTTCTTATGTCGTCATGCTAACAACAGGAACAACCCTGTCTCTTGTCACATATATATTAAACTTTTAGAAAGTTTAGCTTATTAGTGGTGTCATCATTTTTTTTTTCTTTTTTTGCGGTACGCGGGCCTCTCACTGTTGTGGCTTCTCCCATTGTGGAGCACAGGCTCTGTATGCTCAGGATCAGCGGCCATGGCTCACGGGCCCAATTGCTCCATGGCATGTGGGATCTTCCCCAACCACCGCATGAAACCGTGTCCCCTGCATTGGCAGGCGGACTCTTAACCACTGAGCCACCAGGGAAGCCCAGTGGTGTCTTCTTGATATATTGTCTGTATCAGGAAATGTCTAATCTTAGAACTTTGTCACCCTGCTGTGATGTTTCTTTCCTCCAGTTTACTCTCCACATTACCTTCAAATAAACCTTCTCCAAACCCAGCTATGAACATCAGCTCCCTTATTCCAAACATCATTGATTATGCAGAGGGAGCCATAAGCTCTGGTTGTTTCCAATAAGACCACTCCCTTCCCTGGTATCTATCTCATTATTGGCAGGAGAGTTAAGAGTCCTAGAACCCTGAGATTTGGGTGACACAACACTCCCTTTCCTAACCTTCTCACAACTCACAATCAAAATGAGTGTCTCAGCTTGCCACCATCTCTTTATGGCTTTATCACCTCAAATTCTAGATAATCAGATTAACTCTCATGCCAAGACCATCATCCTCATCTTGTTCTATGGACCTTGAGACCACCTCATCTCTAGCAGTCCAATTTCCCTCCCTGTTTAATTTTCTACATATCATCCAGCAAACTATGTTTCACTTATTTATTGCTCATCTGTATCCCTCTCAATAGAATATCAGTTCATAAGGTCAAGGTTTTCTCTAGTTTTTTTTTTTTTCTTTTTTCTTTTAAATACTGTTGTACTGACACAGGAGTAATCTCCAATATATACAAGCAGTTCATGCAGCTCAATATCAAAAAAACAAACAACCCAATCCAAAAATGGGCAGAAGACCTAAATAGACATTTCTCCAAAGAAGATATACAGATTGCCAACAAACACATGAGAGGATACTCAACATCATTAATCATCAGAGAAATGCAAATCAAAACTACAATGAGGTATCACCGCACACTGGTCAGAATGGTCATCATCAGAAAACCTACAAAAAATAAATGTTGGAGAGGGTGTGGAGTAAAGGGAACCCTCTTGCCCTGTTGGTGGGAATGTAAATTGATACAGCCACTATGGAGAACAGTGTGGAGGTTCCTTAAAAAACTAAAAATAGAATTACCATATGACCCAGCAATCCCACTACTGGGCATATACCCTGAGAAAACCATAATTCATAAAGAGTCACGTACCATAATATTCAAAGTAGCACTATTTACAATAGCCAGGACATGGAAGCAACCTAAGTGTCCATCGACAGATGAATGGATAAAGCAGATGTGGCACATATATACAATGGAATATTAATCAGCCATAAAAAGAAATGAAATTGAGTTATTTGTAGTGAGGTGCATGGACTTAGAGACTGTCATACAGAGTGAAGTAAGTCAGAAAGAGAAAAAACAAATACCATATGCTAACACATATATATGGAATCTAAAAAGAAATGGTTCAGAAGAACCTAGGGGTAGGACAGGAATAAAGATACAGACATAGAGAATGGACTTGAGGACACGGGAAGGGGGAAGGGTAAGCTGGGACGAAGTTAGAGAATGGCATGGACATATATACACTACCAAATGTAAAATAGATAGCTAGTGGGAAGCAGCCACATAGCACAGGGAAATCAGCTCGGTGCTTTGGGTCCAACTAGAGGGGTAGGATAAGGAGGGTGGGAGGGAGACACAAGAGGGAGAAGATATGGGGATATATGTATATGCATAGCTGATTCACTTTGTTATACAGTAGAAATTAACACACCATTGTAAAGCAATTTTACTCCAATAAAGATGTTAAAAAATAAACAAGCAAACAAATAAATAAATAAATAACGAGCAAAGGGGGCATACAATTATAACATATAGAGAGCTTTAGAAAAGTCTTATTCTGAGTACCTATTAAGTGTCACTAAACATCTGTCAACTGACAGACAGGGAAAGCAAGCCTCTTAAACCACAAAATAAACATTTTCTAAGTAAAAAATAAAGAAAGAAAGAAAGGAAGAAAGAAAGAAAGAAAGAAAGAAAAAGAAAGAAAGAAAGAAAGAAAGAAAGAAAGAAAGAAAGAAAGAAAGAAAGAAAGAAAGAAAGAAATACTGATGTATCCCCAAGATCTTAAACCAGGAGTTGAAAAACTTTTTCTATAATGACCAAATAGGAAATATTTTAGCCTTTGAAATCCATACCATCTCTATTACATATCCTTTTATTTTTTTTAACCTTCAAAAATGTAAAAACTCTTCTTAGGTCATGGGCTGTACAAAAACAGGTCGTTTGTCCTAGTTTGCTGAACTCTGTTTTAAACAATGACTGGAATGTAGTAAACACTAAACAAATAATTATTGAATGAATAAAGAATAAAATTCAAGTCCCAGTCTGTGTTTGTATTCACAGCTCTATACACATTGGTCTCAGCCTATACCAGCCATTCTGGATAAACTGTTACTAATGTGTTTAAGCATTATTCTTCTCCAAGTTGTTCTTTTCTTTGGCCC
>NW_006788741.1:188948-248637 GCF_000442215.2 Lipotes vexillifer | reverse complement strand
TCTTTCCCTTTTTTTTTCTTTCTCCTTTATGTTTTTCTCTTCTAATCTGTACTATACAGAAGTACTTGTACTTAACTAGTTTAGCCTTTTATTTCTTCTGCTTACCTGATGCCCATGTTGGTACACAAAGTTATTTAATCATATATTTCCTAAATGTACTTAGTGTTAGCCTTGCTTTCATCTTACATAAGAATTTGAAGGTGTGGATTTGAATATAACCATAAACTAATATTATAATTTTAGCTATAAAATATAAATACTGTCTTAGTAATATAAAGCATATGTTATATTCAAGTGAACTTTAATAAATATCTTAAAAATAAGAAGCTGCTAGATACAATTAAAACTTCATATTTTGGTATAATGTGTATAATTTTTGAACTTTGGGTAAAATTGTGTGTGTTTGTATGTCATACGCAGTGGGAGTTGTCAGTACACAATTATAAAAACATATATTGCTTACCTTCTATAGATGTGATCAGTTTTATATTCTTAATAGAATTTTATTGATTTTTGATATGTAAAAGTGTAGTATAAGGGTGGTCTCTGCTTCCAGCCAAGATGTAATAATAGGGATCAGATTTATCCTTCCACCTAAAACCACCAAAAATTGGACAAAGTATATAAAGTGATGATTTTCATGACATTGAACATCAAGAAATAAAGGCAGTGAATCTTGAGAGTTAAAAACAAAGAGAAATAAGCCCAGAAACTGCCCGAGTTTCCTGTCTTGAAAGAATTTCCAGGCTGTGGCCCAACATACAGAAATCCAAGCAGAGCTCAGAAGATTCTCTCAGTTGAGGAGATAGAGCTGAGAGTCAACTGAGAATAAGGTGGCTATAGTTCACAAGACAAAGTAATGCAGAGGAAAGAGCTGCACAGAGTGAAGACCCAGAGATTATCAAAGAAAACTCCTAAGGGATGGGAGAGAGAATTGGTCAGCATATGTGTGTAAGGATGCAACTGAAATCTCGAGAAAGAATCTTGTGATAGATATAAAAGAAACAATGCCTGACCCTCATATAGGGCTAACAGTAATTGTTTCTACCAGTCACGGGTTGTCCATGGGCACTGGATAGGGTACTGAGAAGAGTCTTGTCTCGGTAGTGGGGAATAATTATCCCAGAAGGAGCACTATTTCAGTTCTACCTAACAAATCTTAAAACACCTGAAGTAATCAAATTGTTTCTAAGTAACAGTCCTAGAAGCTCAAGAATAATTATAGGGATATAAAAATATTCACCCAACCAGGCAAAATTCACAATGTCTGACTTTCCCCATAAGATCAGGAACAAGACAAGGGTGTCCACGCTTATCAATTAAGTTCAACATTTTACTGGAGGTTTACCTAGTGTAATAAACATAAAGTAAAACTGTCAAAATGTTCACAGGCAACATGACGGTCTATGTAGAAAATTGGATGCCATCAACCAATTATCTATAATTGATCAGTGAGTTTAGCAAAATTTCAAGATATAAGACCATAATACAAAAATTAATTGTATTTCTATATGTTTTCAAGACGGTGAAGGGTCTAAGACTTTACTCTATTTGTAAGCTAGCAAGTTAGCCTGCCACATATTCATGAATGTTGGCAGAAGACATGAGATTCCTGACTCAGAGATAAAGAAAGACTCAAAAGCAGTAGCCATTTGTATGAGTTCCCTGAGCCCCAGTTCTCAAAGGGTGACATGAACTGGGCCTGTTAACACCTATACTTGTAATCAGTTAGATTACAAGTATATATATATATATATACATATATATATATATATATATATATATATGTATATATATATATATATATAATATACATTATATTATATTACAATATATATATATTACAAGATTACAAGTGCAGGAGAGGAGCCACAAGCTTAGAGAACCTAAATTTTTTTTAACATCTTTATTGGAGTATAATTGCTTTACAATGTTGTGTTAGTTTCTGATGAATAACAAAGTGAATCAGCTATATGTATACATATATCCCCATATCCCCTCCCTCTTGTGTCTCCCTCCCTATCATACCCCTCTAGGTAGTCACAAAGTACTGAGATGATCTCCCTGTGCTATGTGGCTGCTTCCCACTAGCTATCTATTTTACATTTGGTAGAGTATATATGTCAATGCCACTCTCTCACTTCCTCAATAAGCAGTAAGCTGCTTAACTTTTCCCCAGAGGGGGCCTTTTATTTATTTAATTGAAGAGTAAACAAACCCTCCCTTTATTGTGGAGGGAGCTTTCTCTATAACCCAAGATTGTTGATATACAAACATCTTTGGAAATAAAGTCCAAAAGAAGGGCATTATCAGTGCCTCTGCTCATGAGACATGCTGAGAAGCAAGTGACGTAGGGATAATTTTCTCCTGTCACATACTAGCAAAGAATAATCAATAATTGAAATTAAAAAAAAATTAAAATGTCATCAAAAAAATCAAATATTTAGGGATCAATCCAAATAAAATGTGTATGACCTAGACACTGAAAACTACAAAAATTTGCTAAATGAAAGTAAAGAAGACAAATGGGCAAATATGCCTTATTCATGGCTTTAAGAACTTGATATTATTACAATGTCAATTCCTGCCAAATTTATCTATAGATTCAGTACAATCCCAATAAAAATCTCAGCAGGCTTTTTGGTAGTTACTGTTAAGCTGATTCTAAAATTCATATGCAAATTCAAAAGACCTAGTATAGACAAAACCTGTTTTAAAACACTACTTGATTTCAAGTCTTATTTATTTATTTATTTTTTGGCCTTGCCATGCAGCTTGTGAGATCTTAGTTCCACGACCAGGGATCAAACCTGGACACCCTGCAGTGGGAGCTTGGATTCCTCACCACTGGACCACCAGGGAATTACCTCAGTTCTTATTTTAAAGTTATTGGTGTCATTGGTGTAAAGATAGAAAAACTAGATCAGTGAAACAAAATAGAGAGTCCAGAAATAGACTAAAAATATATATTAACAAGTAATTTATGACAATAATACAGAGAAAATTTAGTGGAGAAAAGATAATTTTTCAAAAAATGATGCTGAAAACATAAGATGTTCATATGCAAAAAAATAAATTCTAATCCACACATTTTACCATATATAAAAATGAATTCTAAGTGGTCCAAACCTAAATGTAAGACATATAACTGTAAAACAACTAGAAAAAAATAGGATAAAAATATATGTGAGTATGGCTTAAACCAAAATTTCTTATATTTAATGCCAAAATCACAATTCATAAAAGAAAATTGTAAATTAGACATCAAAATTTTTTAAATTTACTCTTCAAAGACACTAAGAGAATAAAAAGACATGCCATTAACTAGAGAAAATATTTGCAAACACATATATGAAAAAGGATTTGTATCCAGAATATGTAAAGAATTCTCAAAACTCAGTAAAAAGAAAGCAAGCAGCTCAAAAATAAGCAAAGTGTTTGAACAGAAACTTCAACAAGGATAATGTACGGATGCCATGTAAGCACATGAAAAGATACTAAGCAATATTAGTTTTTAGGGAAATGTAAATTAGAGTGGCTAAATTTAAAAAGACAGACCATGCCAAAGCAACCATGCCAAGCTGACAATTTCTTTAAAAGTTAAACATACAGACACCATTGCACTCAGACATTTTCCCAAGATAAATGAAAACATTTGTGCAAAGACATCTACACAAATATTCAAAGCAGACATAATTTGTGATAAACAAAAACTGAAAACTATTCATATATCCTCAATAGGTGAATTGATAAACAAACTATGGAATATTCATGTAATGGAATACTACTCAGCAGTAAAAAAGGATCAACTACTGATTTGTACTATAAATGAATGAAGCTCAAATAATTAAGCTTAGTTAAAAATTCAGACAAAAAAGGAGTACATGCTGTACTGTTATATTAATATAAAATTCTAGAAAGTGCAAACTAATCTATAGTGATACAAAGTACCTCAGTGGTTGCCTAAGGACAAGTGAGATAGATTGGGAAGTATGGAATACAGAGAGGCATAAGAAAACATTTCAGAATGATGAACATGTTCATTATCTCGATTATATAGATCTGCTGGATATGCTGACAGATATATACATATGTTGAAACAAATTACATATTTTAAACATGTGCTGTTTATTGCTTGTCACATCAGTTTATGTTGGAATAGTTTAAGTATTTCATAAATTTAAATATATTGGTGACCATGGATAGAAAATTTTATTCCTTCATTGTTCCACAGCATATTAATTATGAGCATCCAAAGTAATACTGTTCTGGTTCAGTCACTTACTTAAGCCCAGTGATAATCAAGCAGGGTGTCCCCATATAGCAGAGATGCCTCATTCCCCAGCAACCTCTCTTCTTGGTTAAAGTTCTTGTGCTATTGAGAAGAGTAACATGAGAAATTAACTAAATATTAATATAGAATTAATCCATTTACTGCAGATATCATATTTAAAATTATATAATCTCAATTTAATTTACATGTTACAATGATTATATTTTCAAATAAGTGTTCATATTGGAAATGACTATATAAAATATTTTGATGTCCACATTTTGAATAATTCCATATTTTTTTTATTTTATATTACTTATGTATGTTCTATTTCTTGCTCTCTATTCTATTTTCCCTAGTCTTATTTTTGTTTATATTTTACCATTTTATCACATTTTTACATAGTGAAACAAAGTATAAGTAAGTAGTTAAATATCTTAAGGAATTTTCTTTTCAACCTCACACCTATAGTTATTGTTTCTGTTTTTCCTTAAGAAGCCAGTTCTTAATATCTCCCTTCACTGGTCAAGATGCTACTCAGTATAGCTGTGTATATTTGAGTGTAAGGCTGGTTGTATAAATTGCGGGCCTTTCTACTCCATGCTAGCCAGTCTCATGGTTTGGTATATGTGACACAGGTATACCATTGTTTAGAATAATGATGTCTAAAGAGACCCCCTCATTCCTCTACTTGATATTTATCAGTGAACTGAGTCATTCTCTTCTATTTATGTTCAAAAGTTGGTTTATTTAGTGAGAAAGCCCCAGAAATAGAAAATGTATTGCCCTTCAGGGAAGTAATATGCTTTTCTCCAGCAACTTAATGTACTACACACTTTGTGCTAGTCAGCTGTCTGAATATCACTCAGGTAAATCCTGTATAATAGAGTAATATTTTATAAGCACAATCAAGCCAGGTGTTTATTTTCTCGATTACTAGTCATGTTCAGGCTGAATGGTTATGAGTTAATAATATCAAAAATCTATGTTAGAAATTGAGCTGGTGTAAAGTCCTTCAAGAGTTGGACGTAAATTTAAAAAACACCTTCAGTGTTGTCCAAATCAGTAGTAGTCAAAATTAAGTAGTTGAAAAGTTGTCTCAAAAGTTGTCTCGTATTGTTGCTATCACTCAATAACTTTTAAGCAGGACTTAACCTATTTGACATTTCGTTTCAAGAGGCAAAAATCTCTTATAGAATAGGAACCAAAATATCTGAGGCAGAAAAGAGGAGGGTAATAAAATTTGGAAATAAGAAAGGAATACAAAAGATGCATATCAAAAGAGCAGAGTTGTCTAAAACATGTGGTACCAGAAGATGACAAAAAAAGAAAACTTTTGCTTAAGAAATGGTTTATGTGACTTGCATTACTACTTTATTTCAAATGCTCATAAACTGCAACTTATTTATGCTGCTTACAAATTATCACTTTTGAAAGATTTAGGAAATGCTAATGAAGTTCATTTAAGGTAGAAATACATTGCTTCTTACATAGTAAAATGGATAATCTAAAAGATCTTTTAATATAAATAGATGAATATAGGATTACTTATTTCTGTATAGGAAATAATGGAAAATTGATGCCTAAAAATTTACATTAAATTAAGAAATTTACATTCAGTGGCCTTGGTGTACACAATAATAGATTTATAACATGTGTCAAAATGTTCCTCATTTTCAAAAACTTTTGTCACATCCTTTTATTTCTTGTGTTTGAGTTTGAGTTCCCTGGAAAGCAAACACTATGATAAAGTTACAGGGAGGGAAGTAAACCTGTGAAAGATAAAGAGGGAGGAAGCAGGACTGGCACAGAGTCTTGGCAAACCCAACAAGAAATTCCAGGGCAAAGATTGCCCACTAGAGAAGTCCCAGGTAGGGCAGAAATAGCCAGAATCTAGTACCTGCTGTGCTCAGTCAGGAAGCTGGAAGCTGCCTGGAAGCTGCCCAAACAGAGCATGGACCGACAAAAGGCACTCAGCTGACTGTTTGGCCTAACTATCAGATCCAAAGGCATTCAGCTGAATGGCCAGTTCTTTATTCCAGGGAGATAGATCTAAGCCACTCACCTCAGTGTCTGCCACATTTGGATAAATATTCAAATACTACTCTGGATAAATTCTCTGCTTACTTGATAATAAATGCTAGTAACGAAAAGTCGCATGACCTCCAAAACTGGGTATGTATTCAAATTTCTTGAGTAACCTACCTATAAACAATGTAGAGATTAAAAGGTAATCCATAATTTCTCTTTCAGATATTTCATCATTAGTGTATAGGAATGCAGGAGATTTCTGTTCTTTAATTTTGTATCTTGCTGCTTTACAAAATTCATTGATTAGCTCTAGTAGTTTCCTGGTAGTATCTTTAGGATTCTCTATGTATGGTATTATGTCATCTGCAAACAGTGACAGTTTTACTTGTTTTCCAATTTGGATTCCTTTTATCTCTTTTTCTTCTCTGATTGCTGTGGTTAAAACTTCCAAAACTATGTTGAATAATAATAATGAGAGTGGGCAACCTTGCCTTGTTCTTGATCTTAGTGGAAATGTTTTAAGTTTTTCACCATTGACAACGATGTTGGCTGTGGGTTTGTCATATATGGCCTTTAAGGAAACACTCCCATTTACCATTGCAACAAAAAGAATAAAATACCTAGGAATAAACCTACTTAAGGAGACAAAAGACTTGCATGCAGAAAACTATAAGACACTGATGAAAGAAATTAAAGATGATACAAACAGTTGGAGAGATATACTATGTTCTTAGATTGGAAGAATCAATATTTAGAAAATGACTATACCACCAAAAGCAATCTACAGCTTCAATGCAATCCATACCAAACTACCAATGACATTTTTCACAGAACTAGAACAAAAAATTTCACGATTTGTATGGAAACATAAAAGACCCCAAATAGCCAAAACAATCTTGAGAAAAAAAAAAAAAACAGAGCTGGAGGAATCAGGCTCCCTGACTTCAGACTCTACTACAAAGCAACAGTAATCAAGACAGTATGGTACTGGCACAAAAACAGAAACATAGGTCAATAAAACAGGATAGAAAGCCCAGAAATAAACCCATGCACATATGATCACCTTATCTTTGATAAAGGGGGCAAGAATATACAATGGAGAAAAGACAGCCTCTTCTATAAGTGGTGCTGGGAAAACTGTACAGCTATATGTAAAAGAATGAAATTAGAACACTTCTTAACACCATACACAAAAATAAACTCAAAATGGATGAAAGACCTAAATGTAAGGCCAGACACTCTAAAACTCTTAGAGGGAAACAAAGGCAGAACACTCTATGACATAAATCACAGCAAGATCCTTTTTGACCCACCTCCTAGAGAAATGGAAATAAAAACAAAAATAAACAAATAGGACCTAATGAAACTTAAAATCTTTTGCACAGTAAAGGAAACCATAAACAAGATGAAAAAGACAATCCTCAGAATGGGAGAAAATATTTGCGAATGAAGCAACTGACAAAGTTTACTCTCCAAAATATACAAGCAGCACATGTAGCTCAATATCAAAAAAACAAAAACCCAATCCAAAAATGGGCAGAAGACCTAAATAGACATTTCTCCAAAGAAGATATAGAGATGGTCAAGAGGCACATGAAAAGATGCTCAACATCACTAATCATAATCATTAGAGAAATACAAACCAACACTGCAATGTGGTATCACCTCACACAAGTCAGAATGGCATCATCAAAAAATCTACAACCAATAAATTCTGGAGAGGGTGTGGAGAAAAGGGAACCCTCCTACACTGTTGGTGGGAATGTAAACTGATACAGCCACTATGGCGAGCAGTATGGAGGTTCCTTAAAAAACTAAAAATAGAACTACCATATGACCCAGCAATCCCACTACTGGTCATATACCCTGAGAAAACCATAATTCAAAAAGAGTCATGTACCACAATGTTCATTGCAGCTCTATTTACCATAGCCAGGACATGGAAGCAGCCTAAGTGTCCATCAAGAGATGAATGGATAAAGAAGATGTGGCACATATATACAACAGAATATTACTCAGCCATAAAAAGAAATGAAATTGAGTTATTTATAGTAAGATGGATGGACCTAGAGACTGTCCTACAGAGTGAAGTACGTCAGAAAGAGAAAAACAAATACCATATGCTAACACATATATATGGAATCTAATAAAAAACAATGGTTCAGAAGAACCTAGGGAGCAAGAATAAAGACACAGATGTAGAGAATGGTCGTAAGGACACAGCGAGGGGGAAGGGTAAGCTGGGACGAAGTGAGAGAGTGGCATTGACATATATACACTACCAAATGTAAAATAGATAACTAGTGGGAAGCAGTCCCATAGCACAGGGTGATCAACTCGGTGCTTTGTGACCACCTAGAGGGGTGGGATTGGGAGGGTGGGAGAGAGATGGCAGAGGGAAAGCATATGGGGATATAAGTATACATATAGCTGATTCACTTTGTTATATAGCAGAAACTAACACAACAATGTAAAGCAATTATACTCCAGTAAAGATGTTAAAATTATTTTGTAATTTAAAAAATATTGTAAAAAATAATAAAGAAGAATGAAAAAAAAAAGTAATCCAAATAATGGGCACTGACATCAGTCAGTGTCCTTAATCATTGATTATTGACATTATTTATTTGAGTAGGTAGAAGGCAAATTTGTTCAGCCAAATTTTGTGTTATATAAGAAGTACCATTTATTTGGTATTATGAGCTAAATACAGTTTGGGTATATTATACATCTGATCTATCATTATTTCCAGAACTTTTTATGAGAGGTGTTAGTATTTTATGTACAAATTAGGAAAGGAAGCCTCAGATTTAGTGACTTGCCCAATATCTCACAGCTAATAATTGGTAGAGCATTCATCCCCTAGGTCTGATTTCAAAGCTGTTGAATGTTCCACTAAACCAGAGACTAATAAAGAATATATTATTTATGATAATATTTTAAAAATTTATAGTGTGCTCAAAGAATGTATCAGTGTTGAACAGTAATCAGCCAAATAAAATTTAGTGGATAATCCATGTACAGCCTCATTTTATATGAAGAAAAGCCAGCCAATGTGAAATTATGTTCTAATTTTTTATGTAAAAGGTCGCATAGTAAATAATTTTGACTTTGCGGATCACAAGGTCTCTATCATAATTACTAAATGCTGTTGTTACATGATAAAAGCAGATTAAACAATATGTGAATGGATTGGTGTGTCTGTGTTCAGATAAAATTTTATTTACAAAAACAGGCAGCAGCTGGTGGCCCTAGTTTACTGACCACTGTTGTAATAGAAGATACAAAATATAAATGTATAAGTAGAGTTTTGTAGACTCTGAGAAGACAAAAATACAGTTGATTGTTTTAAAAACTTGGTAATTTAAAAAGAGTATCTAATTCATGGGGATACAATGAGCAAGGCATGAGCATAATACAGTGGATTAATTAATAAACACTTCCAAAAATAAATGTGGAATGACTAGTTGATAAAGGGGAAAGGAAGCAGGAAATTATCAGCAATTATGAAAGCCAGACAGAGTGTATACATGTTCTGTTTTGAAAGTCAATTTGGAATTAAGCACTGAATTAAGAGACCTGGACTGTAGTACAAATCTATTAGCAATTGGTTGTGTGATTTCAAGCACATAACTTTTTTGACTTGTAAAATAAATGTGTTAGGCTAGGCTGAATTCTCAACGTTTTTTTCTGATCCAGTACACGTGAACAATATAGTGCACTCCTCTCAGTAACAGTGGCTCAGTTCAAGGGTGTTAGGAGAATAGGTAATAGTCAGCCTCCAGAGTAGGCACTGTCCTCTTGATAAAAATTCTTAAAAGTAATTAGACACTATACTTTTCCTTGTAGGAATAAGCATGTAATTTAAAAATTCCTTTTGGTATTGTTTGCTTAGTGTCTCTTTCTTGTGCTGGTCTCTCAGCTCCACAAAAGCAAGACCCTAGTGTGTTTCCTTCGTTGTATATATAGCTCCTAGTTCAGTGACTGGCTATAATAGGCTCTTAACAAGTATACATTGGATGGCTAGCTGTCTGGCTGGCTGTCTGGCTGTCTGGCTGGCTGGATGGATGCATTGCTTGGTGAATGTCATTGAAAAATTATTGGAATAGATGATCTGTAAAGTCCCTTCAAACCCCAAACATTCATTGAGGTTATTTGTTTTATTTATAAAGCTTCTCTGTCTTTAACTCAGACTTGTTGATATTTTTCTCTGCATTCTGCCAAGTACAATGTCAGCAAAGACCAGTTTTTTCCACTTATTCCAGAAATCAACCTCATATGAAATCCAGTAAATGCCTTCTTTCTGCCAAAGAGGCAATATTTTCCTAGAGAACCAGACCATCTGATGGTAAGGTAGTTTAAAAATCCACTTCTCCTATTAAAAAAAATAGTTGAATATGAATCTTACATATTTACTCAAAATCTAAAAAATAGGGACAAAGTCACTTCAATTTTGTCATGTGAAAATCTTACCTCATCAAGATACAAAAGGAATTGTATAATTGTATTTCCTTAATAAGCACTTGGAGAATTAACTGTATGGCTCACAATCATTGTTGCATTATTTTCTTGAATTCTATGCCACAAATACTCAGCAGGCAAGATGTTCATTTTAAGTTGTTTTGTATGTAACTGCTGGAATCTCATCAGGCAACCTTACAGCAAATGTTTACTGATGAGTTTTCTTTTTTGTTTTGTGTTTTAAAGAGAAATGAATACATTTTAAAAATTCCCTAGTGTTTGTTCCTAAAAGAAAAAAAAAACAAACAAAACTAAAGCTAATTGAGACCTTTTTAGACAAAGGCCTTGATCACTAAAAGTGAAGGGCAAATAGTTTCTCTTTTATTGATGGAAAACTTTTGACCAACAGTATTGGGGAGTATTTCCAAAACACATTACAATTCCCTCTCCTTAGAATAATACTTTTATATAATAACAAGACTTTCCTGGAAGAACTGTAAGTCTTTGTCTTTCTTCACACATTGTCATCTCCTGAGACACACATAAAAAACTGTGTTTCTGTGAATATTTTCTCATGTTGCATGCACCAGGACATCCTGAGTACCCTTGAGCCTAGCAACATCACTAGAAGGCCTAGAAAGAGTTTGAAGAAATTTTCATGGAAAAGATTGAGTTTAGGAACTGCAAATGGAAGTGCTCTAAAGCATACTAGAGTGCTTCTGCTTGAAAGAAAAGAAAACCAACTGAGTTGAGCTGGTAAAAGTTTTACTCTTACATAGCCAGCATGGGAGGCGTTGAAACTATATACTGTTTCATAATTAAAGCTGAGATGAAAGGAATGGATGTAATAAGTCACTGAGGTACAGGATAACAGAACAGGACTTTCTTTCTCTTTCTTCTATTGTTGTAAGGCTTTCTATTTTAAATGCCACAGAGTTATGACTAAAATATAGAGCAAGCTGGAAAACAGCTCTGTGGATTTTCCATCACACTAACTCTGGCAAGGAAGTGACCTGGGCCTTTTGGGTGTAGTTTTTTTCTTTATAAAGTATTCAGATTAAACAATGGCTCAGGAGAGGTGTATATTTTTATGATAATATTTCCCAAAATACAATTAAATATAATCACACAGTACTGGGTCATGCTTTTAAATTTTCTTAGACTTGCTGATAGTTATAAAATTAATTTTCCTTCTATCAGCAAGACACAAGACTGAAGTCCATGATATTGTTTATGTAATCTTTATTGTCCCTTTACGTGAAATTTTTGGATTTTGTATTCAATTATTTATGCAATATTAAACATGGTTCTTTGAATCAGTAACTATTTATAAAGCACCTTTTACTTTCCAGGCATTATATACAAGGTGCTACAGGAAAATGGAATCGGATATGTTTGTTCTCAAGTTGTACACAGTCTACAATGTGTGGCAGGCTTGTGATTCATTAAAGTGCAGAGTACAAAGTAAATGATAAAAGTGAAGACTGAGCACTCTGGCAAAGTATAAGGCCCACTTTACTCAGCTAGGAACTGCTTTCCAGAGACATGATGTCAAGCTAAGTCTTGGAAGAGCCATAACAGTTTTCCAGAAAGGTAACTAAGCAGAATGTAATGTAATGTATAATAAGAGACCCATATTAAGAAGAATCTTGAAATGACTTATAGTTGGGTTTGAGTTTTATTGCAAATGCAATGGGAAACCACTTTAAAATGTGAACAAAAGAGATAAAATCAGGCATACATTCTAGGGAGATATCTTAATGACCTTGTAGAAGATAGATAAAATACAAGCAGACTGGAGGCAGGGAAACAAGGAAGGAGGCTTCTGGAATAATACAAGCTATAAAGTAAAAGGGCTGCTCTTAAGTCACAAGCCTGGAAGGCATATGATACAGTGGCTAACAGCCAGGACTTTGACCAACAGACTTGGTCTTATACACCTAATATCTATGTTACGTTTGGATGGTCAAAAAGTTATATTGAACAGTCTCATTCAGTAAAAAGAAAAATAAACCCAACCAGGTTAATTGAGCTTAGGAGTGGGTGTGACAGGAAGTCACATAGCTCAGAAACTGGCTACACATTCCAACTCTCTAATAGGCCTCCTTGTTTCTCTTCTATTTGTTCTTTGCATTTACCCCATTATATTTTCTCGTTCAATCTACCTCTCTGATTACTCAATTTCTTCTTCCTCATAATGTATGCTTGCCTAGGAAATCATGGCTTCGTAGGCCTTCTAATGCATAATGACTATTCATTTGCCCCTGCTGGGTGGGAAAGTCTCTCAATATTCCCTGGGTCATATTAACAAGAAAGAGACATGAATGGCTCTGCTCTTGTCTTCTGATCTGCCTAACCCATATCTCCATAACTCTGCAGAATTTTAACTGGCTCTAGGTTTAGAGTGGTAATATATAGGGAGGCTATGGAGAACAATGAGACCTACCTTAGAGCTTGTGGACAAGACACTTGACTTTAAAAGGGATGATGGAAAAGCATACCTAGTACCTGGGTCAAGAAGAATGATCTGCAGGGGGCAGGTTCAAGGAAGAGTTACAAAATCAAACCAGCTGAATGTAATGACCCAATAGATATGGAAAACTATGAACAGGGAGGTTTCAGATGTGAGCCACTGAGTAACTAGCATGCCAAACAGGGAAAAACAAGAAGAAAGGTCTTTTGATGAGTTCAAATTTGAGCACGTGGGTCAGTTTTGTAGAAAATCCCTGTAGGTAACTATATATATTTTTGGCTTTCAAGACATATTTGGACTATAGACAGCCATTTACGACCACTCTCCTTTTTGGATTCTTGGTTTTTTTTTTTACTTTAGTCTTCCTTCCTTGTCTCCTCCAACTCCTTCCTATTTACCTACTCTTCCCTCATCCCTTATGTGATCTTTTTTGGGCTCACATGTTTCTAGAAACCCAGTCCTGGTTTCTCTTCATGCTCTATATATTTCCCTGTATTATCTCATGAAATCATAAATTAGTAAATGCCATATTTATGCTTGTGACTTAAAATCTATTATCTTCAAAAACACACCCAATTGTCGGTTTGGCTTCTTGATTTAGATATCTAAATGACCTCTCAAACTTTTGAATTGAACCCCCAACATCCCATCCACCCCAGTCATCTTTGTCTATTTATGTAACGATATTATTCTTTCATTTACAAAAGTCAGAACTTCAGGATTTTCCATGATACAATCTTTTCCTCATTCCCCACAGCCAACCCATCGGCAATGCCTATAAATATCATCTCCAAAATATGTCTGTATTCCTTTCCAACTCTATTGTTGCCATCTTATTTGAGACTACTTATAAATAAGTAAATAAATAGATAAATAAATAAATAAACCTTTTTAACAATTATTCAGTGGCTTCCAAATTTCACTTACAATAAAGTTTAAATTTTGACAAGGCCATGGAAATAGAGGTCCTCACCTCTATCCTTACTATATACTCCTACAATGTTTTGTTCTAGCTATCTAACAAAATTTTTCCCATTGAGACATTTGTTCTTGTTATTTCCTCCCCCTCAAACCATCTTCAATGGGTTGGCTCTTTTGAATTATGTGAGTCACAATTCATCTGTCACCCAAATAAAGGGATCTTTCCTATCTCCAATACAAAGAAACCCCCCATCCACCACTACATTGTTATATCAATGGTTTTTTTTTTCTGTTTTATAGCACTTTTCTTTTTGAAATTATCTTCATTATTTTTCTTATTTAAGGTCAGTTTTCCCCATACCCATTCACTGTGATCTAATCTCCATGAGTAGAGATGTTGCCCTTTTTTTTTTTTTTTTTTTTTGCGGTACGCAGGCCTCTCACTGTTGTGGCCTCCCCATTGCAGAGCACAGGGCGCGCAGCTCTGGACACGCAGGCTCAGCAGCCATGGTTCACAGGACCAGCCGCTCTGTGGCATGTGGGATCTTCCCAGACAGGGACACGAACCCATGTCCCCTGCATTGGCAGGCAGAGTCTCAACCACTGCGCCACCTGGGAAGCCCAAGATGTTGCCCTTCCTGTTCACTCCCATATCTCTAGTGCCTAAAGCAGTGCCTGGTATGCGTACTAAGTTGTTGATTAATAATTCAATTAATTAATTCTAGCAAAAGATCCTTTTTTTTTTCTTTTTTTAGAATGTATGGGCAGCCTCTTACATGGTGAGTTTATTTTTCTTTTTATTGGGGTATAGTTGCTTTACAATGTTGTGTTACTTTCTGCTATACAGCAAAGTGAACCAGCTATATGTTTACATATACCCCCTCTTTTTTGGATTTCCTTCCATTTAGGTCACCACAGAGCACTGAGTAGAGTACCCTGTGCTATAGAGCAGGTTCTCATTAGTTATCTATTTTATAAATATTGGTGTATATATGTGAATCCCAATCTCTCAATTCATCCCAACCCCCGTTTCCCCCCTTGGTGTCCATAAGTTGGTTCTCTACATCTGTGTTTCTATTTCTGCCTTGCAAACAGGTTCATCTGTACCATTTTTCCAGATTCCACATATATGCATTACTATACAATATTTGTTTTTCTCTTTCTGACTTACTTCACTATGTATGACAGTCTCTTAAGATCCATCAACAACTCTACAAAAGACCCAATTTCATTCCTTTTTGTGGCTGAGTAATATTCCATTGTATATATATCCTTCTTTATCCATTCCTCTGTTGATGGACATTTAGGTTGCTTCCAAGACATGGCTGCTGTAAACAGTGCTGCAATGAACATTGGGGTTCATGTATCTTTTTAAATTATGGTTTTCTCAAGGTATATGCCCAGTAGTGGAATTGCTAGGTCATACTGTAATTCCATTCTTACTTTTTTAAGCACCTCCATACTGTTCTCCATATGCCCAGTAGTGGAATTGTTAGGTCATACTGTAATTCCATTCTTACTTTTTTAAAGCACCTCCATACTGTTCTCCATAGTGACTGTATCAATTTACATTCCCACCCACAGTGTAGGAGGGTACCCTTTTCTCCACACCCTCTCCAGCACTCAATGTTTGTAGATTTTTTTTATGATGGCCAAGCTGACCAGTGTGATATGATACCTCATTGTAGTTTTGATTTGCATGTCTCTGATAATTAGTGATGTTAAGCATCTTTTCATGTGCCTCTTGGCCATCTGTATGTCTTCAATGGAGAAATGTCTATTTACATCTTCCACCCATTTTTGGATTGGGCTGTTTTGTTTTGTTTTTTGATATTGAGCTTCACATGCTATTTGTATATTTTGGAGATTAATCCCTTGCCTGTTGCTTCATTTGCAAATATTTTCTCCCATTTGGAATGTTGTCTTTTCATTTTGTTTATGGTTTCTTTGTCATGCAAAAGTTTTAAGCTTCATTAGGTCCATTTGATTAGTTTTCTTTTTACTTTCATTACTCTAGGAGGTGGGTCAAAAAAGATATTGCTGTGATTTACGTCAAAGAGGGCTCTTCCTACGTTTTCCTCTAAGAGTATTACACTGTCTGGTCTTACGTTCAGATATTTAATCCATTTTAATTTTATTTTTGTGTATGGTATTAGGGAGTGTTCTAATTTCATTCTTTTACATGTAACTGTCCAGTTTTCCCAGCACCACTTATTGAAGAGGCTGTCCTTTCTTCACTGTACATTCCTGTCTCCTTATCAAAGATAAGGTGACCATATGTGTGTGGGCTTAACTCTGGGCTTTCTATCCTGTTCCATTGATCTATATTTCTGTTTTAGTGTCAGTACCATACTGTCTTGATTACTGTAGCTTTGTAGTATAGTCTGAAACCAGGGAGCCTGATTCCTCTAACTCCATCTTTCTTCCTCAAGATTGCTTTGGCTATTCGGGGTCTTTTGTGTCTCCATACAGATTTTAAGATTTTTTGTTCTAGTCCTCTGAGAAATGCCATTGGTAATTTGATAGGGATTGCATTGAATCTGTAGATTGCTTTGGGCAGTATAGTCATTTTGACAATATTGATTCTTCCAAACCAAGGACATGGTATATCTTTCCATCTGCTTGTGTCATCTTTGATTTTTTCATCAGTGTGTTATAGCTTTCGGAGTGCAGGTCTTTTACCTCCTTAGGTAGGTTTATTCCTAGGTATTTTATTCTTTTTGTTGCAATGGTAAATGAGATTGTTTCCTTTTTCTGACTTTCATTGTTAGTATATAGGAATGCAAGAGATTTCTGTGCATTAATATTGTATCCTGCAACTTTACCAAATTCATTCATGAGCTCTAGTAGTTTTTTGGTGGCATTGTTATGATATTTTATGCAGAGTATCATGTCATCTGTGAACAGTGACACTTTTACTTCTTCTTTTCCAATTTGGATTCCTTTTATATCTTTTCCTGCTCTGATTATCATGGCTAGTACTTGCAAAACTATGTTGAATAATAGTAGCGAAAGTGGACATCATTGTATTTTTCCTGAGCTTAGTGGAAATGGTTTCAGTTTTTCAGCACTGAGAATGATGGTTGTTGTGGGTTTGTCATATATGGCCTGTATTATGTTAAGGCAGGTTGCCTCTAGGAACACATTCTGGAGAGTTTTTTTCATAAATGAGTGTTGAATTTTGTTGAAAGATTTTTCTGCATCTATTGAGATGATCATATGATTTTTATTCTTCAATTTGTTAATATGGTATATCACACTGATTTTCTTTTAACATTTTTATTGGAGTATAATTGCTTTACAATGTGGTGTTAGTTTCTGCTTTAGAACAAAGTGAATCTGCTATACATATACATATATCCCCATATCTCCTCTCTCTTCTGTCTCCCTCCCACCCACCCTATCCCAGCCCTGTAGGTGGTCACAAAGCAACAAGCTGATCTCTCTGTGCTATGGGACTGCTACCCACTAGCTATCTATTTTACATTTGGTAGTATATATAAGTCCATGCCACTCTCTCACTTTGTCACAGCCTACACTTCCCCCTCCCCATGTCCTCAAGTCCATTCTCTACGTCTATGTCTTTATTGCTGTCTTGCCCCTAGGTTCTTCAGAGCCTTTTTTTTTTTTTTTTGATTCCATATATGTGTCTTACCATACATTGTTTTCCTCTTTTGGACTTATTTCACTCTGTATGACAGACTCTACGTCCATCCACCTCACTACAAATAACTCAATTTCATTTCCATTTATGGCTGAGTAATATTCCATTTATATATGTGCCACATCTTCTTTATCCATTCATCTGTCGATGGACACTTAGGTTGCTTCCATGTCCTGCCTATTGTAAATAGAGCTGCAATGAACATTGTGGTACATGACTCTTTTGAATTATGGTATTTTCAGGGTATATGCCCAGTAGTGGGATTGTTGGGTCATATGGTAGTTCTATTTTTAGATTTTAAGGAAACTCCATACTGTTCTCCATAGTGGCTGTATCAATTTACATTCCCACCAACAGGGCAAGGGGGTTCCCTTTTCTCCACATGCATTCCAGCATTTATTGTTTGTAGATTTTTTGATGATGGCCATTCTGACTGGTGTGAGGTGATACCTCTTTGTAGTTTCGATTTGGATTTCTCTAATGATTAGCTATGTTGAGCATTCTTTTATGTGTTTCTTGGCAATCTGTATATCTTCTTTGGAGAAATGTCTATTTAGGTCTTCTGCCCATTTTTGGATTGGGTTATTTGTTTTTTGACATTGAGCAGCATGAGCTGCTTATAAATTTTGGAGATTAATCTTTTGTCAGTTGTTTCATTTGCAAATAATTTCTCCCATTCTGATGGTTCTCTTTTCGTCTTGTTTATCATTTCCTTTTCTGTGCAAATGCTTTTAAGTTTCATTAGGTCCCATTTGTTTATTTTTGTTTTGATTTCCATTTCCCTAGGAGGTGGGTCAAAAAGGATCTTGCTGTGATTTATGTCATAGAGTGTTCTGCCTATGTTTTCCTCTAAGAGTTTGATAGTGTCTGGCATTACATTTAGGTGTTCACTCCATTTTGAATTTTTTTGTATATGGTGTTAGGGAGTGTCCTAATTTCATTCTTTACATGTAGCTGTCCAGTTTTCCCAGCACCACTTATTGAAGAGGCTGTTTTTCTCCATTGTACTTTCTTGCCTCCTTTATCAAAAATAAGGTGATCATATGTGCATGGGTTTATCTCTGGGCTTTCTATCCTGTTCCATTGATCTCTATTGATCTGTGAAGTCTCTATTGATCTGTGAAGTCTGTTTACATTTTCTATTTCTTCCTGGTTCAGTCTCAGAAGGTTGTGCTTTGCTAAGAATTTGTCCATTTCTTCCAGCTTGTCCATTTTATTGGCATATAGTTGCTTAGTGTCAGTTGTTACTTCTCCTTTTTCTGTTCTAATTCTGTAGATTTTATTCTTCTCCCTTTTTCCTTGATGAGGCTGGCTAATGGTTTATCAATTTTGTTTATCTTCTCAAAGAACCAGTTTTTAGTTTTATTGATTTTTGCTATTGCTTTCTTCATTTCTTTTTCATTTATGTCTGATCTGATCTTTATGATTTCTTTCCTTCTGGTAACCTTGGGGTTTTGTTTTTAATTTCTTTCTTTCTCTAATTGCTTTAGGTGTAAGTTTAAGTTGTTTATTTGAGAAGCTTCTTGTTTCTTGAGGTAGGATTGTATTGCTATAATCTTCCCTCTTAGAACTGCTTTTGCTGCATACCATATGTTCTGGGTCATTGTGTTTTCATTGTCATTTGTCTCTAGGTATTTTTTGATTTCCACTTTGATTTCTTCACTGATGTCTTATTTAGTAGTGTATTGTTTAGCCTCCACGTGTCTGTATTTTTTGCAGGATTTTTTCCTGTAATTGTTATCTAGTCTCATAGCATTGTGGTTGGAAAAGATACTTGATATGATTTCAATTTTCTTAAATTTACCAGGGCTTGATTTGTGACCCAAGATATGGTCTCTCCTGGAGAATATTCCATAAGCACTTGAGAAGAAAGTGTATTCTGTTGTTTTTGGATGGAATGTCCTATAAATATCAATTAAGTACACCTTGATTAATGTATAATAAAGGTTGTGTTTCCTTATTTATTTTCATTTTGGATGATCTGTCCACTGGTGAAAGTGGAGTGTTAAAGTCCCCTAATATGATTGTGTTACTGTTGACTTCCCCTTTTAGGGCTGTTACCATTTGCCTTATGTATTGAAATGCTCCTAAGTTGACTGCATAAATGTTTACAATTGTTATATGTTTTTCTTGGATTGATCCCATGATCATTATGTAGTCTGCTTCTTTGTCTCTTCTAATAGTCTTTATTTTAAAGTCCATTTTGTCTTAGATGAAAATTGCTACTCCAGCTTTCTTTTGATTTCTATTTGCATGGAATATCTTTTTCCATCCCCTCACTTTGCTTGTATGTGTCCTTAGCTCTGAAGTGGGTCTCTTGTAGACAGCATATATACAGGTCTCCTTTTTGTATCCATTGAGCCAGTCTATGTCTTTTGGTTGGAGCATTCAATCCATTTACATTTAAGGTAAATAACAATATGTATGTTCCTATTACCATTTTTTAAATTGTTTTGGGTTTGTTATTGTAGGTCTTTTCCTTCTCTTGTGTTTCTTGCCTAGAGAAGTTCCTTTAGCATTTGTTGTAAAGCTGGTTTGGTGGTGCTGAACTCTCTCAGCTTTTGCTTGTCTGTAAAGCTTTTAATTTCTCCATCAAATCTGAATGAGATCCTTGCTGGATAGAATAATCTTGGTTGTAAGTTTTTCCCTTTCATCAGTTTAAATATGTCTTGCCACTCCCTTCTTGCTTTCAGTGTTTCTGCTGAAAGATCTGCTGTTAACCTTATGGGGATTCCCCTGTTTGTTATTAGTTGTTTTTCCCTTGTTGCTTTTAATATCTGTTTCTTTGTATTTAATTGTTGGTAGTTTGATTAATATATGTCTTTGTGTGTTTCTCCTTGGACTTATCCTCTATTGGATTCTCTTTGCTTCCTGGTCTTGATTGACTATTTCCTTTCCCATATTAGGGATTTTTCAACTATATTCTCTTCAAATATTTTCTCATTCCCTTTCTTTTTCTCTTCTTCTTCTGGGACACCTATAATTCGAGGGTTGGTGTGTTTAATGTTGTCCCAGAGGTCTCTAAGACTGTCCTCAATTATTTTGATTCTTTTTTTCTTTATTCTACTCTGCAGTAGTTATTTACACTCTTTTATCTTTCAGATCAGTTATCCGTTATTCTTCTTCAGTTATTCTGCTATTGATTGTTTCTAAAGAGTTTTTATTTTCATTTATTGTGCTGTTCATCATTGTTTGTTTGCTCTTTATTTCTTCTAGGTCCTTGTTAAACGTTTCTTGTATTTTCTGCAGTCTATTTCCAAGATTTGGGATCATCTTTACTATCATTGCTCTGAATTCTTTTTCAGGTAGACTGCCTATTTTGTCTTCATTTGTTAGGCCTGGTGGGTTTTTACCTTGCTCCTTCATCTGTTGTGTGTTTCTCTGTCTTCTCATTTTACTTAACTTAGTGTGTTTGGGGTCTCCTTTTAGCAGGCTGCTGGTTCATATTTCCTGTTGCTTTTGGTGTCTGCCCCCAGTTGGCAATGTTTGTTCAGTGGGTTGTGTAGGCTTCCTGGTGGACGGGATTAGTGTCTGTGTTCTGGTGGATGAGGCTGTATCTTGTCTTTCTTGTAAGGAGGTCCACATCCCATGGTGTGTTTTAGGGTGTCTGTGACCTTATTATGATTTTAGGCAGCCTCTCTGCTAATGGGTGGGGCTCTGTTCCTGTGTTGCTAATTGTTTGGCATAGCTTGTCCAGCACCATAGTTTTCTGGTTGTTGAGTGGAGCTGTGTCTTAGCATTGAGATGGAGATCTCTGGGAGAGCTTCCACCACCTGATATTATGTGGATCTGGGAGGTTTTTGGTGGACCAATTCCTGAACTTGGCTCTCCCACCTCTGAGACACAGCCTTGACACCCTGCTGGAGCACCAGGATACTGTCAGCCACATGGCTCAGAAGGAAATGGAGAAAAAAAGAAAGAAAGAATAAAATAAAATAAAGTTATTGAAATAAAAACGAAAAAATAATTATTAAAAATATAAAAAAATCAAAATCAATTGAAAAAGGGAAAAAAAAGGAAGAAAGAACAACCAAACCAAAAAAACAAATCCAACAATTATAACAAGTGCTAACAGCTATACTAAAAGAAAAAAAGAAAAAAGAAAACAAAACAAATAAACAAGAAAAAAAATCCCAGACAGACAGAACCCTAGGACAAATGGTAAAACAAAGCTATACAGACAAATTCATACAAAGAAGCATACACATACACATTCACACAAAAAGAAAAAGGAAAAAAAAAATATATATATATATATATAAAGAAAAAAGGAGGAAGAGAACAACCAAATCAATAAACAAATCTACCAATGATAATAATCTCTAAATAGTAAACTAAGATAAACATAAAACCAGAGAAAAATTCGATGCAGAAAGCAAACCCCAAGTGTACTGTTGCTCCCGAAGTCCACCGCCTCAATTTTGGGGTGATTTGTTGTCTATTCAGGTATTCCACAGATGTTGGGTACATCAATTTGATTGTGGAGATTTAATCCGCTGCTCCTGAGGCTGCTGGGCGAGATTTCTCTTTCTCTTCTTTGTTTGCACAGCTCCTGGGTTTCAGCTTTGTATTTGGCCCCACCTCTATCTGTAGGTCGCCTGAGGGCATCTGTTCTTTGCTCAGACAGGACAGGGTTAGAGTAGCAGCTGATTAGGGGGCTCTGGCTCACTCATACTGAGGGGGAGGGAGGGATATGGAATGTGGGGCAAGCCTGTGGTGGTAGAGGTCAGCATGATATTGCAACAGCCTGAGGCATGCCATTTGTTCTCCTGGGGAAGTTGACCCTGGATCACGGGACCCTGGCACTTGTGGGCTGCACAGGTTCCCAGGAAGGGAGGTGTGGATAGTGACCTGTGCTTGCACACAGGTTTCTTTGTGGCCGCAGCAGCAGCCTTAGTGTTTCATGCCCGTCTGTGGTGTCCATGCTGATAGTTGTGGCTCGCGCCCATCTCTGGAGCTCATTTAGGTGGTGCTATGAATCCCCTCTCCTCGTGCACCCCAAAACAATGGTCTCTTGCCTCTAGGCAGTTCCAGACATTTTCCCAAACTCCCTTCTGGTTGGCTGTGGCACACTCACCCTCTTCAGGCTGTGTTCATGCAGCCAACCCCAGTCCTTTCCCTGGGAACTGACCTCTGAAGCCTGAGCCTCAGTTCCCAGCCCCCACCCACTCCGGCAGGTAAGCAGACAAGCCTCTCTGGCTGGTGAGTGCTGGTTGGCATGGATCCTCTTTGTGGGAATCTCTCTGCTTTGCCCCCCAACCCCCTGTTGCTGTTCTGTCCTCTATGGCTCCAAAGTTTTCTGCCCGCCACCCCCCATCTCTGCCAGTGAAGTGGCTTTCTTGTGTATGGAAACTTTTCCTCCTTCACAGCTCCCTCCCAGAGGTGCAGGTCCCATCCCTATTCTTTTGTCTCTGTTTTTCCTTTTTTCTTTAGCCCTACCCAGGTACATGGGGAGTTTCTTGCCTTTTGGGAAGTCTGAGTTCTTCTGCCATTGTTCATTATGTGTTTGGTTCGAGTTGTTGTAGGTGTATTTCTGATGTATTTGTGGGGAGGAAGCTGATCTCTACATCTTACTCTACCATCTTAAAGGTCTCCCTCTATCACATTGATTGATTTGTGCATATTTAAGAATCCTTGAATCCCTGGGATAAATCCCACTTGATCATGATGTATGATCCTTTTAATGTGTTGTTGTGTTCTGTTTGCTAGTATTTTGTTGAGGATTTTTGAGTCTATATTCATCAGTGATATTGGTCTTTAATTTTCTTTTTTTGTGATATCTTTGTCTGGTTTAGGTATAAGGGTGATGGTAGCCTCATAGAATGAGGTTGTGAGTGTTCCTTCCTCTGTAATTTTTGGAAGATTTTGAGAAGGATGGGTCTTAGCTCTTCTCTAAATGTTTGATAGAATTCATGGGTCTTAGCTCTTCCCTAAATGTTTGATAGAATTTGCCTGTAAAGCCATCTCATCCTGGACTTTTGTTTGTCAGAAGATTTTTAATCACAGTTTCAATTTCATTACATGTGATTGGTGTGTTTATATTTTCTATTTCATCCTGGTTCAGTCTTGGAAGGTTATACCTTTCTAAGAATTTGTCCATTTCCTGCAGGTTGTCCATCTTATTGGCATATAATTGCTTGTAGTAGTCTCTTTTGATCTTTTGTCTTTCTGAGGTGTCCCTTGTAACTTTTTCATTTCTAATTTTATTTATTTTAGTCCACTCTCTCCTTTTCTTGATGAGTCTTGCTAAAGGTTTTTCAATTTTGATTATCTTCTCAAAAAATTAGATTTTAGTTTTATTGAACTTTGCTATTGCTTTCATTGTTTCTATTTCATTTATTTCTGCTCTGATCTTTATGATTTCTTTTCTTCTACTAACTTTGTGGGGTTTTTTGTTCTTCTTTCTCTAGTTATTTAGGTGTAAGGTTAGATTGTTTACTTGAGATTTTTTGTCGTTTCTTGTGGTAGGATTTTATTGCCATAACCTTCCCTCTTAGAACTGCTCTTGCTGCATCCCATAGGTTTTGGGCCAGTGTGTTTTCATTGTCATTTGTCTCTAGGTATTTTTTTTTTATTATTTCCTCTTTGATTTCTTCAGTGATGTCTTGGTTATTTAGTAGTGTATCATTTAGCCTCTATGTGCTTGTGGTTTTTTTACACTTTTTTTCCCTGTAATTTATTTCTAATCTCATAGAATTTTGCTCAGAAAGGCTGCTTGATATTTCAATTTTCTTAAATTTACTGAGGCTTGATTTGTGACCCAAGTTGTGATCTCTCCTGGAGAATGTTTCATGTGCACTTGAGAAGAAAGTGTATTCTGTTTTGGTTTTTTTTAATTACTTATTTATTTATTTTATTTGTGGCTGCCTTGGGTCTTCATTGCCATGCGTGGGCTTTCTCTAGTTGTGGTGAGTGGGGGCTATTCTTTGTTGCAGTGTGTGGGCTTTTAATTGCTGTGGCTTCTCTTGTTGCAGAGCATGGACTCTAAACATGCAGGCTTCAGTAGTTGTGGCACACATGCTCAGTAGTTGTGGCTCACAGGCTTAGTAGTTGTGGTTCATGGGCTTATTTGCTCTGCATTATGTGGGATCTTCCCAGTCCAGGTATCGAACCCATGTCCCCTGCATTGGCAGGCAGCTTCTTAACCACTGTACCACCAGGGAAGTCCCTATTCTGTTGTTTTTGAATGGACTATCCTATAAATATGTCAAGTCCATCATTTAAAGCTTGTGTTTCCCTATTTATTTTCATTTTCAATGATCTGTCCATTGGTGACAGTGGGGTGTTAAAAAGTCCCCTACTATTATTGTGTTACTGTCAACTTCCCCTTTTAGGGCTGTTACCATTTGCCTTATTTATTGAGGTGCTCCTATGTTCAGTGTATATATATTTATAGTTGTTATATCTTCTTCTTGGATTGATCCCTTATCATTATATAGTGTCCTTCCTTTTCTATTGTAACAGTCTTTATTTTAAAGTCTATTTTATCTTATATGAGTATTGCTGCTCCAGCTATCTTTTGATTTCCAGTTGCATGGAATATCTTTTTCCATCCCCTCACTTTCAGTCTATGTGTGTCCGTAGGTCTGAAGTGGGTCTCTTATAGACAGCATATATATGGGTCTTGATTTTGTATCCATTCAGCCAGACTGTGTCTTTTGTTTCGAGCATTTCATCTATTCACATTTAAGGTAATTATTGATATGTATGTTCCTACTACCATTATCTTATTGTTTTGTGTTTGTTTTTGTAGATCTTTTTTGTCTCCTGTGTCTACTGCTTAGAGAATTTCTTTAGCATTTTTTGTAGAGCTGGTTTGGTGGTGCTGAATTCTCTTAACTTTTGCTTTACTGTAAAGCTTTTGATTTCTCTATCAAATCTGAATGAGATCCTTGCTGTGTAGTGTAATTTGGTTGTAGGTTTTCCCCTTTCATCACTTTAAATATATCCTGCCACTCCCTTCTGGCCTTCAGAGTTTCTGCTGAAAAATCAGCTGATAATGTTATGGGGTTTCCTTTGTATATATTTTGTTGCTTTTCCCTTGCTGCTTTTAATATTTTTTCTTTGTATTTACTTTTTGTTAGTGTGATTAATATGTGTGTTGGCATGTTTATTCTTGGCTTTGCCCTGTATGGGACTCTCTGCACTTCCTGGACTTGATTGACTATTTCCTTTCCCATGTTAGTGAAGTTTTTGACTATAATGTCTTCAAATATTTTCTCAGAACATTTTCTCCTTATCTTCTTCTCCTGGTACCCCTATAATTTGAATGTTGGTGCACTTAATATTGTCCCAGAGGTTTCTGAGACTGTCCTTAATTCTATCCATTCTTTTTGTTTTTTTATTCTGCTCCATGGCAGTTATTTCCATCATTCTATCTTACAGCTCATTTATCCATTCTTCTGCCTCAGTTATTCTGCTATCTATTCTTTGTAGAGTATTTTTGATTTCAGTTATTGTGTTGTTTATCACTGTTTGTTTATCCTTTAGTTCTTCTAGGTCTTTGTTAAATGTTTCTGTATTTTCTCAATTCTATTTCTGAGATTTGGATCATCTTTATGATCATTACTTTGAATTCTCTTCAGGTAGACTGCCTATTTCCTCTTCATTTATTTGGTTTTGTGTGTTTTTACCTTGCTCCCTTCTCTGCAACATATTTCTCTGTCTTCTCATTTTGTTTAACTTACTGTGTTTGGGGCCTTCTTTCTGCAGGCTGCGTGGCTGCAAGGTTGCATTCCCTCAGTCTTTTGGTGTTTGCCTCCAGTGTTTGAGGTTCATCCAGTGGCTTGTGTAGGCTTCCTGGTGTGTGTGTGTGGGGGGGTGACTGGTGCCTGCATTCTGGTGGGTGGATCTGGATCTTGTCCCTCTGATGGGCAGGGCCATGCCAGATGTTGTATTTTGGGGTGTCTGTGAGTTTAGTATGACTTTAGGCAGCCTGTCTGCTAATGTGTGGGGGTGTATTCCTGTCTTTCTAGTTGTTTGGCATGAGATGTCTAGCAGTGGAACTTGCTGGCTGTTGGATGGGGCCAGGTCTTCTTGTTGAGATGGAGACTTCTGGGAGAGCTCTCACCAATTAATATTCCCTGGGCCCAGGAGTTCTTTGGTGATCCAGTGTCCTGGACTCAGCTCTCCCACCTCAGAGGCTTATGCCAACCCCTGGTCAGAGAACCAAGACCCTGCAATCTGCATAGCATGGAAGAAAAAAAATAAAGAAAACAAACTGACAAAGATAAACCCCAAGACAAATGGTTATAGCAAAATCAAACAGACAATCACACACAAAGAAATACAGATACACAAACAGAAAAAAAAAAAAACAGAGAAGACAAAAAAGAAGAAAGCAACCAAAGAAATAAATGAACCCCAAAATGAAAACAAGCAATAAAAGTTAAACTAACAAAAACAAAAAACAAATCAAAAGCAGAAAGCAAACTAAAAAATGTCAAAGAAAGTATAAAACAAACACACAAAAATGATGAAAAAAAGAAAGAAGAAAATAAATGGAAAAAATGGAAAACAACAAAAAAATAAAGTAAAAATTAAAAAATATAGTTAAAAAATATAAAAACAAAACAAAGAAAAAAACCAAAAACCAGGAAAAAATACAATATTACAAAAAAAAGTAAAAATAGAAAAAATAAAATAAAAACTTATTAAAAATAAAAGCATAAAAAAGAAAAGAAAAAATAAATAAAAATTAAAACTTAAAAGAATAATGGAAAAGAACAGAATAAACAAAACAATAAAAAATAGTAATAATAATTATTATTTTCCTGTAGCCTCAGCTGTCATTGTCCTTAACCCCAGAGTGAGCCACAGCCAATCCCTGCCTACCCAGGAAGTCTTCCTATACCTCTAAGTAGGTCTCTGGCCCTGACATGGGCACTGTGAGCCCAGCTCAGACTTTGACCTGCCCAACTCCTGCATGTCCTTACCCCCAAAGTCCACAGTTGTTAAAGCTAGACCAACCTCAATTGTGGGGACACAATTCAGATATTCTACAGATGTAGGGTTTACTAAGGCAATTGATATGGCAGCCACAATTGAGATGTGAGGGGAGTACCTGTGGTGGCAGAGACCAGCAGGAAGTTGCAATAGCCTGGGGCTCACTCTTCACTCTCCTGGGGAAGTTGGCTCTGGATTGTGGGCCCCTTGACAGTGGTGGGCTTCACAAGCCACTGGGAAGTTGTGGGCAGTGAGCTGTGATTGCTCACAGGACCCTTGGCAGCAGTGGTGGCAGCAGTAGCAGTCAGCTCCTGCCTCTAGGGTCTGAGATAGCAGCTGCAGCTCGCGCCCACCCCTAAAGCTCATGTAGACTGTGTCCTCTGCCTGTGAGCAGAAGAAGCTCCTATGGCAGGCCCGCTCCTCTCCTCATGCACCCCCAACAATGGTTCCTTGTCTCTCTGGCAGGCCCAAGCTTCTTCCCAGACTCCCTCATTTGTGGCATACTAGCCCCTCAGGCTGTCTTCATGCAGCCAACACCAGTCCCCGCCCTGGGGTCTGACCTCTGAAGCCGAAGTCTCAGAACCCAGCTCCCACCTGCTCTTGTGGATAAGCAGACAAATGTATCAGGCTACAGAGTGCTGGGACCCTCTGTGCAGGACTCTCTCTGCTTTTCCCTCCATACACCTGTTGCTGTGCTTTCCTCTGAGGCTCTGAAGCTCCCCCCAGTCCCTGCCAGTGAGGGAGCTTCCTAGTGTGAGGAAACTTGTCCTCCTTCACAGTTCCCTCCTATAGGTGCAAGTCCTGTCCTGATTCCTTTCTCTTTTTTTTTTTTCTTTTGCCCTACCGAGTTACATGGAGATTTTCTTGCCCTTTTGGAAGTCTGAGGTCTTCTGCCAGTGTTCAGTAGATGTTCTGTAGGAGTCATTCCTTGTGTAGATGTATTTATAAATACATACATTTATAAATACATACATACATTTATAAATACATTATAATGTATCTGGGGGGAGGTGAGATTCATGTCTTACTCCTCCTCCATCTTGAGGGTTCTTCCCGGCAAAAGATCTTTGATAGAGCTTCTCATTTCCACTCTTCTCTCTAAGATCCATTTTCAACAAAAGACCAAAGATCATCTTCTGAAAATAGGAAACAGACCATATGCCTTTGCTAATTTAATCTCTTTGATGGCTTACTAGTGTACTCAAACTAATATCCAAGCCCATCATATAGGTTTTCAGTGCTACTATCTTCTTGCTTATTACATTCCAAGGATCTTTTTTCAACTTTAATCATATAAAACTCTGCTTTTCTTGGAGCACTCTTCCCTGCATTCTTTGCATAGGTATCACCTTCTTCTCTTTCTTTAAATTTGGCTTAAGTGCTACTTCTTCAGAGATGCTTTCCTGATATCCTTATTTAAAGTAAGTTCCCCTTATGTTTTCTTTTTCTCAACCCCTGATGTGTTTCCTTTGTAACATTCAACAGTTTTTCAATTACTATAATTACATTTTTGTGTTTTTGCTTTTCATCTGCTGAATTCACTTGAGTGTGGGATGATCAGGGTAGTGATCAGGTCTTTCTTGTTCTCTTTAGTATCCTTGGTACCTAACATGACACTTAGGACACTGGAGGTACTCAACAAATGTTGTTTTAATTTAAAATGATAACAAATGGTAGTAGAAACTCTTGGGGCAAATAAGATTAACCTGGTTACAAACTAGAGACTCCTACCTAAATCTAGCCTGAAGATGTGTTTTTTTTGGTTCATTTGTGTTGTGTTGATTTAGGCTAGTAAGTGGTTTTAAATTTTTTTAAATTCCTTCAGGTATAACATGAATGCTACAGTTTATCATAGTCCTCAGCTACAGGTAGTATTGAAATATTTTAACAATGAGGAAGGCCTTACGTCTAGTAGAAAGGACACAGGATACTTTGTAAAATATTAACATAATGTTTTATTTGCCAGGTATTAACCTCAAGAGGAGTTAATTACTCAAGAAGTTGCTTGAGCATAGAAAGATCCAGGATGTGTCTCAATATTTGAATACCTCTGCCACTCCACTCCTGTCATCTCTAGACTGGCCCTTATAAGTATTTGAGTTTGTGACACCACTCTGTCCCTGTACAATTTAAAATTAAAAGAGAAGAGGGCAGAGAACAGAGCCTTGGGAAATGTCAACATTCAAGGACTGAGTAAAATAAATGAGTCTCAGAGAGAAGCAGCTAGAGAAGAAAGAGCAACAACAACAACAAAATGGTTTTCCAGCAGCTCAGGGAGAAAAGTTCTTTAAGTGGGCAACTGTGTCAATAGATAAGGGTGGAAAATTGTAGGTATTGGTGACTCCAGGACAAAACGTTTCAGTAGACAATGGGTATTAAGTCAACTTTCAGTGAAGTGAGAAATGGTTGCAGACTACTTGAGAGTCATACCAAAGAGGGGAGTGGTGTACATAGTCTGCCAGGGGTGTAGGGCATGAGGAAGTGTGTTGTCTGTAGATAATTTCAAAACAGTAATAAAGCTGACTAAAGTTCATCTTTTTTTTAGTATTGCCATACTCTGGCAATTCTGAACAAGTTTAGGGTTAAAATTTTGCTACCTTCAGTCACCATTCTTAAAGAGAAGCATAGTGTAACAGCTAGAAGAGGGCATCATGTCAAAAGAGGATGACTTTATTAAACTAGATGGACTTGTGAATGTTTATATATTAAAAGAAAAGGATCAGCCCAGAAGAAGTGTTTTAACAGAGTAGAGGTTGTAATCAGTACAGCAATCTGAGGGCATATAGAATGCCCAAAACACAGGAATGATTTAGCCTTGAATGAAAATAAGGCCTCTAATTCCTAGAGGAAGAATCCCTGACCCTTGATTCAAAACTGTTTCAATATGGCAAGCTGTAGATCTTTTTTTATTTCTTAAATTAACACACAAATTCTGATTACATTATTAAGTTTTCATTTTGTCCACTTCTGAAACCAACATTTATGTTTCAAAAATAATGTCAGTATTCCAGGTGTGACTGCTACTAAATTATTTCATGGATTTCATGTAAAAGAATTTTAAATGCATTGTGTTAGTAGATATATTCTAATTTCTGACATTAAATTAGTGTATTCTGCATTTGCACTTATTTCATACAGGTAACAAATATTGGGTGTTCAAGGACACGACTCTTCAACCTGGCTACCCTCATGACTTGATTACTCTTGGAAGTGGAATTCCCCCTCATGGTATTGATTCAGCCATTTGGTGGGAGGACGTCGGGAAAACCTATTTCTTCAAGGGGGACAGGTCAGTACACACTTCACATGAGGAAAACAGTTAACTAATGTTTAGAGAAGTCAATATATCTAGTCTATAATAGGCATGTACATTTGAGGAAAGAATCTGTGTAAATATAAGCACAAGAATTAATAGAATTGCAACCATTTTTTTTTTTTTTTTTTTTTTTGCGGTACGCGGGCCTCTCACTGTTGGTGGCCTCTCCCGTTGCGGAGCGCAGGCTACGGACGTGCAGACTCAGCGGCCATGGCTCACGGGCCCAGCCACTCTGCGGCACGTGGGATCTTCCCGGACCGGGTCACGAACCCGTGTCCCCTGCGTCAGCAAGCAGACTCTCAACCACTGCGCCACCAGGGAAGCCCTGCAACCATTTTTAAACATTTTAAAATAATATTCAAGATAAATCTTTCTCGAATATACCCAAGTAATGCGACTTTCTTATGAATGTATATATATACAGTATATATTCTTTTTCTTCTGTATAATCTTAACATGCCTATAAAGCTGTATATGTAGTGTATTTTATCCTTACAATGCATTTTCTTGTAATTTTACTTACTTTACTTAAAAAGTACTTTTTAGAGAGGCTTTTTTTTTTTTGCTTTTATATTTAAAGTTAAATTTTTACACTCTTCACACAGTTAATTTTGAACATTTTCAAATACTTTCAGTTTAGTCATGAGTTCTATTTCTTAGGACACTATTTATTTAGGTACCAGCAGATAGGTGCAATGAACTAACTAAACTATCACTGGACTAAACACTTTTAGCTTGAAGTATAATATCTCTTGCTATTTTCTGTCATTTCTTTTCCTTTTATGACATTACTAACAGGGTTTGTAAAACAAAGTGAACTATTACTTTATGAAATACAGTAGTCACTAGGCATACTAATTTCACCCCCTGCCTACTTTTTGACAGATATTACATATAAAATATAAGCTGAAGGCTATATTTTTATTATTTTAAATTAATATTAGGTTAAAAAGAAATAAAGATGAAAAATCAAATTTTAGTTACACTTTTACTAGTTGGGTCAAAATGTGACACTCATAAGTAACCTTCATTGTTAGGTAAAACTTAAATATGTTATTTTACAAGTAAATTTAAAGCACACACATGCACAAACACACATAAAAACAACAGGTTTTAATGAGCAACAAGCTAGTATTTGTTTGCCTTATAATCTTAACATAATGTAACCCTATAAAATGTCTCCAACTTCATGAAAAAAATAAGGATATAAACCTTGTTTATTTTACACTTTGTAATTTTTGATAGCAAGTGACTTAAAACATTGAGCTTTATCCGTGAACAAAAAGATCCTATCATTTGTGTCCATGGATAAAAATGTATAATTTTATTCTGTTACAAGCTTTTTATACATTAAATTTGTATATATTTCTATGGCAAAATATTTATAGCTTTTAATTCACTACGATGAAACTAAGGTTTTGCTGAATGTTTCTTACTAAATCACAAAATAAAATGATTCATCAAAAACTTTATTAATGTAGAAGATACTACTTATCATCACAAAAAAGTATATGACTCTCAGTAAGAGATATGTAGTTAAAGTATGAAAAAAGAAGAATGAAGAAATTGCCACAGCATGGTGAACCCTAATGAAAATAAATCTGTGGACTTATATTCTTTAAAATAACAACACTTAGGTTGTTAGAGTTTAATTCCTCAGCTGGCTTTAATTGCTTGAATGTACTCTTTCAGGACTAGGTTCAATACAGTCCTGTATTGTCCCCACCCCACCCCCACCCCCAGAAAGGGGTAGAAACAAAAGGCTGAGAAGACACCCTGGGGAAATTAACTTCTACAGGACAAAACATGAAAGCTTAACTTTCATATAATAGCTTTAATGAGGGTTTCATAGATGACAATAAAAACTGCCATTTTATTATCAGTTAGCCATACTTTTAAAAATGTTTCCATTCTAAAAGCTTAGCACTTCTTGAAAAAATTAAGTTTAGAAATTAAATGTGGGCTACCTCAAGTCAGTGAAATCAATAAAGGTTACATACCAAATTTATAATGGAATAAAGATATAGTAAATGAGAAAAGGAGTTTTAGTTGATTTATTTCTGACTTGACAAGCTTCATGCAAGATATAACAAAATATATAGAAATAGTTTGATTTTAAGTTCTGCTTAAATAACTGCTTTTATAGGTTTTAAAAATATTTAGAGCAGGATCCCAACAAATTTCCATGTGTGCGATCTTATATATGAGTTCATGAGTCATAGATGTTTTACAAATAGATGATTTCATATTTGTATAATTGCTTAATTCCAAAGTCACACAATTTATTAATACATTCACTCTAGATTAAAAGTATATGGAAAAGACATTAAACTATCTAACTCAAACATAAAAACAACAATTTGCTTATCACTTTTATATGAGAATTCAGTGAGTTTTTCTTCCTTATAGGCATTATATATTTACAATACTTATCAATTTTAACTTTATATATTTTTTCCATGTATATTTTGAGAGAAAATATTGAAAACATTTATCTTTATTTATTTCTTCCTCTTATTTCATTGACATTTTTCTGTTTTAAAAAAATGTAAAACAGATTTCTATTTCTCTAAGGTTAAGATCAGTAAAGGATTTTAGAAATAACCTAGTCCTGGTGTAAAAAACTCAATTGCTTTAAGGGATCAGGCAAATAATATATACAGTGCTGGGTGTAGGAGTAATATATATGGCAGTAGGGAGTGATAGGTACTGTGGTGAGCTGGAAAGTACAAATACTCTAGAAAAGCATTCAAAATCAGAATCATTTATATAATTTGCTAGACAAACAAAGCATACCTTTAAATTATATTTGGTTCAAGTGCTGCCATATGTCAGTCCTACATCATATTCACTTCCTACCAAAATCTAGACTGCCTCAGTTACATTCCATAGGTATTCATCCTTCTGTACCTGACTACCTGTGGTGACAGCATAAATATGAGACAGCCCATTACATTCTCAATAGCTCTAATTCCTGCTTGCATAAGATTTCTGTACTCATCTTGGCATATCCTTCACTCATTTAGTTAAAACATTTTTTGAGCACATACTATGTGACATGTACTAGGTAATGAAGATATAGTAGTAAAAAAAACACACGTATTCTTCTCCCATGGTCCTTAGATTCTATTAGGGGTGATAGTTGTAAACAGAGAAGAAATAAATGACCCTGATATGTTAACATTGAGAAACACTACAAGGAATATAATAGGTGATGATGTGATAGAGGCTCGTGGGTTGTAAAGAGTGGTTGGGAAATTAGTGTGGAGGTCAAGAAAGGCCTAAATTGTGAAGGGGACACTGATTCAAGGACTTTAGTGGGGAGAAATTTCAACCACACAAAGCTATTCAGAACAGTGTGTTGTAAGTACCTGAAATAACAGTAGAAAAGCAAAAATGTTAGAATGTTCAAATCAGAAAAAAATATTGTGGCTATAGCATAGTGGGTAAGTGGTCAAGGAGGTCACACAGGTAAGCAGGGACCAGATTACGAGGCCCTGTAGAACATGGCAAAGACTGGATTTTTTTTTTTAACATCCTTATTGGGGTATAATTGCTTTACAATGGTGTGTTAGTTTCTGCTTTATAACAAAGTATAAGTTAGTTTCTGCTTTATAACATATGTATACATATGTTCCCATATCTCTTAAAGACTGGGTTTTTTAATTTTAAGTACAATGGAAAACATTGGAGGGTCTTCAACAGGAAAGTGCATGTTCTGTTGTGTATTCAAAAGCATCATTATGGCCTCCGTGCGAAGAATAGACTTCAAAAGTGGAAGCAAGGAGATTAATTGGTAGGCTGTTGAAGTAGTACAGGGGAACACAATGGTAGCAGTGGAGATGGAGCAAAGAGTACAGTTTACATTTTGTATGTAATCATAACAAGTTTTTCTTAAGGCTTGGATTTTAGGGGTGAGAAAAGCAAATCAAAGACAACATCTACGTTTATTGCCTAAATAATTGAGTAGATGGTGCCATTTCTGAAGATGTAGCAAAGAAAGGAAGGAATACTGGGAGAAGAGGACTAAGAGTTTGAAATGTTCATTTTCGGTTTGAGATACCTGCTTACACACCAATTAGAGAAATCAAGCAGGTAGTAACAGTTCACAAGGAAAGGTGGGTTGGAGGCACAGATCTGAGAGTAATTTCATATAAATTGTATTGAAAGTAAGGGCCGACATGAAATCTCATAATTATAGAGATAGCTAAAGAAGTGTAGAGGAAATGGTGGTTCTTTAAACAGATCTGTAAATTCAGATTAAAATGTCCAGTTTCACTGTTTCACATATAGCATGGAACTCAGCCCCTCAGACTCCTACTTGCCATTTTCTTAATATACTATAATTTGATACTTGGATACATTTTGATCTTCATAGCATTTAGCTCTAAAATGCTATGTTCCTAAATCATCTCAGCATCTTCTCACAAATATACCCAAGACTCTCTTTTCATACTTCATTCTAGGCTGAACCATTGAGGATTTTAAGACATTTTCAAAGAAAGAAGATAAAATTTAGATCTATTTTGGTTTGTTTTATTATTATTACTACTAATAGCCAAACAGAAAAATACATTTATTTCCTATAGCTTAAGGTGTGTGTTTATGAAGTAATTCCTTTTTGTGTTTTTAAAATTATCCAACAGAGTACAGATTGATATTTTCAATTCTGTTGCATTTTTAATAAGGCTTCTGAAGAAAGAGATTTTTTATGATTATTTCGGTGTGAATAAAAGTGGCCCTGGGTTTTGTGATAACAGAGGCAAGTAGTCTGACTCTAGAGTAAGAAAATGAGACAAAGTGGATGAAGAAATGACCAGATCATATGAAATCAACCTTGGAGCCACTTTCTGTTCAGTTTGAGTTCAGTATCCAGAAACATTAAAGTATGTCATTTCAGAATTTTCTATACCATTTATTTGTTCACACAGAAGGAATTTAAGAAATTGTTTTATACTATTACACGGACAACTGTTTTGTCTTATGGTTATGACTCATGATCAAATCTAAAAAATGATGAATAAATCCCATTTCCGTTCATAATTTATTTTAAAGGATTGATTTACAATGCTTTTCTCAAAGAATCAGCAATTTAAAGTCATGATTCTACTGCAGAGATTATTGATATATCCGAAGAAAAAAATATAAGCTTTATTTATAATAGCTACTATCATTTGCTGACCTTACTGCACAAAATTCCAAAATTTTTCCATTATAATATCTAAATCTTAAACCCCTCCAAGTGGCTTATTTACATAATGTTCCAGGTGAATATGCTAATATACTTCTCAATGAACCTATAGGCCTATTTTTCAGGGAGAAAAATATCAGTGGGATGAGCTTTTTTGTTCATGTTGAAATATGTTCAGATATGTTAGAAATTAAAATGCAAACCTATATTTATGAATAAGCCTCAACATTTTTATAAGACAGCTGGATATAATGTGTATATATAATAATATAATGGACTGAATAATATTATGATTGAATATAATTAGATGATTCTAATCACATTGAAGTTTACTGGACATATATCAAAGCTGACACAGCAGGTAACCTGAGGGTCCAATCTTATGCTGAGTTTTTCAAAGATGGTGAAATGATCCCAAGTTATAGTTTTGCATTACCTACTAACAAAAAGAGGGAAAAATTGTTTTTATCCTGAAAAATTCATACCAGGATTATGTTCCTACTAGAGGGTACAATAAAATTCACATTCCATAAATATTTTCTTGAAATGTGATCTCAATAAATCTTATGTGTCTTGCACATAAGTGCTCAAAAAAGTGTTGGTAGGCAAATGGATCTATAAGCAAATAGAGCAAGGGATGAAGGAAAATTATATTGACACAGTGAACATTAAGAATTTGAGTGAGGGCCCCAAGAGGGTAAGATGACAGGGGGATTAATGCAAAAATGCTATGTCAAGGGAAACACTAGGAGAATTGTGGTAGAAAATTGTACTAAACTATGAATCAAAGACCATTAGTTTTGAATTTCAACTCTAACATTCAAGAAGAGCAAATATGACTAAGACCTTACCTTTGAATAATATGATGCCCAATGCTTTGTCATTGACTGAATTGGGTGACCATATATACTATATCTATATTAAGACCTCAGCATAAGTATGTTTTAATATGCAATACAAAAGATATTTGAGGGATTTTAGTGAAATAAGATTAAAATAATGTATGTATATAAATTTACTTTATAGCTACAAAGCACTACATGAAGAATAGGTATTGTTACATGAACATTGTTATAACTACGTCTTGGAGAACAAACCTGGTTTCTGAATATGTAGTAATCTTCCTTAAATCATATGTAGAGTGTGATCCCATTGTCCCTAGGATTTTAAATTATTCCTGGGTTAGCAAAATTTTAAAACTTGCTTTAAGTTATGGTTTATGCCATCTAAAAATGCCATTTATTGTAAGATACATCATAATTTAATCTATCATTGAGGGGAAAACTCTGCCCAGTATAATTTGACATAGTATTGAGATGTGAAATACCTATAATAGAGATGTGAAATGTGAAAAAATATGTATCTTAGAATCTGTGAAATAAGGTATTTGATGATTTCTCTGTGAGAACTTTTCTTTATGATCAACTTCAGGAACCAGTAAATATATATGACTATTGTAAATCCAATTGAAATATTTACTTGAGAGAAGAGATCTGGAGATTCTGAGTGCAATCTCAACCCCATTAACCATGCTATATTCATCACAGCGTGTTCTGTGATAGAGGAATATTCAAAAATAACTTAAAAGCAGATGTTTCCATGAAAGAAAATATACTTTAGTTTTGGTAGAACTTTGCACTCCCTACTTGTCTTCTTCAGAAATATAGGCCTGGCTACCATTATTTCAGCTCAGTGCTTCTCCCTGAAGCTTTTCCTGATCTCTCTATCAAATCTGCCTTTATCTTCTATGTGATAAGAATCTATGACAAACACCTCTACAGTGTGTTTTCCTGTCTGGATAAAATCTGCCTTGTGGCTTATTATTGGGATACATCCTGAAACAATCTTCTTTTCTTTTCCATGTGAACACTGAAGATGGAGGAAGTGCTAATATTCCACATGTTACTTATCTGAGGTATCTGGGAATCTATAGAAAAACATTCTTTACAAGATCCCACAGCTCTGTAGATAAAGGATTCTCCATAGACCTGAAACAAGAGAATATACAGAAAAGACTGGATTTTTTTCTCTTTTTCTGATTTAAGCTAAATGCCTAATCCCAAGATAATGCATTGTGTGTTACTTCACAAATCTGTTGGTGAAATGCTACCTTTAGCATATGTTAAGAGATATTTAGTGGTGTGGGGGAGAAAATGTTGTCAAAATATTTGGTATGTGTAGAAGAAAGAATAGTGACTTTTGAAATGGAACAGAACTGGTTATAAGTCATTGTCCTCCAAGAATTCTCCTCTCTCAAATGGAGACAATGACAATTCTCTCATGAGTTTATAGTGAATAAACATTTGATATAATGCATAGAGCATTATGCCTGCCCTAAAATAGGCAATATCATTGTGAACTCCCAGTGGTTTCACCCCAGTTTTGTCAATCCTTTTGAATATTCAGACATAAAATTTTTGACTCTTAGAACATATAGGCAATAATGAGTGATCCAAAGTAGGAAGGTTCGCAATTTTTTCCTTAGATGTCTAATGGGTCTGTGAAAGTGGTCCAATGGCCACCCTGTGGAGGGATGAGAGCTCTGAGAGTTCTCACTCTTAGCAAGCTTTGCTTTTATCTGTTTATCCATCTATACACCAAGAACTCTAGTCAAGACTTGCCCTAAAGTCTACAGTCATATACCTAATTGCTTCATCAACAACTACTTTGATGTTTAACAGGCATCTGATTTTAACATGCTTAAAATCAAACTCACAATTCCTCAAACCTCCTTAACTTACCTTTCCATGCTTCCTTATCTCACTGAATGGGAAGATTATTCTTCCAGTTGTTCAGGTCCCAAATTCTTGAGTTATGCTCAATTTTGTTCTCTCACATACTGCATTCAATCCATTAGTAAGTTCTTTGGTCTTTTTCTTCAAAATAATATCCCAATTCCTTGAATCATCATCAGTTCTCCAGCACACATTCTAGCCCAAGGATTACTGAAATGACATCCTAACCAGTATCTCTTCTTCTACTTTACCTCCTTCAATCTGTTGAACTCATAGCAGCAGTGTGTTCCTTTAAAAAAAAAGCCATATCTTGAAGGTCCTCTGCTCAAAGTCTTCATTGGTTTCACATCTCTCTTAGAGGAAAACAAAAGGTTTTGCCATAGTTTAAGGGTCTATCTAATCACAGGTGCTTGTTTCCACTCTGACCTTGTCTCCCTTTTGCTAACTCAATTCTAGTCACTCTAGCCTCACTGTGGATGCTCAAGCGCTCCAGGCTTATGCTTGCCACAGAAACTTTTGATAACTAGTTACTCTACCTGGAATGTTATGCTCCCCAAAACTACAGAATGTTGCTTCTCACTTCTTTCTGCTCTCTGCTCAAACAACAGCTTATCAAAGACCTTGCTATCCAGTAATTTTTTCTGCTTTGTTTTCTTAATAGATCTTACCACCTCCTATGATAGTATGCACTTATTGACATTTTTTTTTTTTTTGCCTGTAATCTCTACATATCTTAAAATATAAGATTGATAACAGCTGGGACATGTCTGTTTTGTCCAAGGTTGTATCACTGGCACGTACAGTAATGCTGGAAACACAGTAGGTACTCAATAAATATTTGTTAAATAAATGAATGGGTAAATGGATCAAGATTATGCTTATTTCAAATGATGTATTCTGGTGCCTAAGTAAGATTTTTAAAAATCATGAAAACCTCTGATTTCTACATAGGTTGGTGATACCCTTTTGAATTGTAACTATGCTTAGCTAGAGTTTTAAAATTAATTTTTAGCAGACTGAATAAATATAAAATAGCATATCCATTTTTAGCATATTCTAAAAAAGAAACAGAATAAATTGTGTACACTGTCTTTGCATGATTTAAATCAGTTCTTTAAATCACTAACAAGTACATAGGTAGCATGAAGCAAGGATTTAATGAATGCTAGCTAGCTGTTATTGTTTATATACATAATTGTCTTTCCTATGCATGTGTTGTTGTTGTTTATTTATCCTTTTCAGGTATTGGAGATATAGTGAAGAAATGAAAACCATGGATCCTGGCTATCCCAAACCAATCACAGTCTGGAAAGGTATCCCCGAATCTCCTCAGGGAGCCTTTGTGCACAAAGAAAATGGTATGCAACATGTGCATTATATATTTCATGAGCTTATTAAGTATTTGAATAATCTAACCTACTTGTTCACTATGTTAAATGATTAGAAAGTAACATACTAGGGCTATCTCATATTATATTTATATAAAATTTCCTTCATAGATTTATATTTAATATTATGCTCAAGATGTTTTTTTAACCTCAACCTATTTTAGTTTATAAGAAAAAAAAAGTAATTTTTAAAAATGAAGAGTGTTAATTCCTTTGAAGTAACCTCACCTATTTTCTACTAAAATTCATGCAAAGATAATAATAACAGACATATGTGGGACAGAAGCTGGTCACAAAGAAGATATGCTATAAATGTGGGCTGAGGATTGTACAGCATGTTGAGGATTATAATTTTTCATGTGTGCCTTTGTCCTATAGTGTCAGCAAACAAGAAAGATCCCAGCTCAATACAGTAAGGCTAGAGTAGATGTATGATTGCTTAATAACAGAAACAGATCACAGAGCTGCCTTGCTCTCCATCTCAGGATTCGGGATTCAGCCAGATACTAAGGGAAGTTAGCCAAGCAATGGGTAATTGATACTTCTGTATCTGTTGGTAAAGTTTGAACATTTCTCTCCACATCCAGGGATTAGTAAGTAGAAATAAACCATAATATTAATAATTCAAAATAAAATTTATACACAATATTCCAGAACAAAGGAAAGTGACATCAAACTGAAATACAGAGAAAAAGAAAATACCCTCTCAGATGATTTATAATAGGAACGAGAAGAAAATAATACATTATGTGGGTCCTAAATAGCATGAAAAATCCATAACATATATGCAACAAGAACAAAATAAACATCACTTGCAAGAGGAAAATTAAGTGCATCTTGGAGAGGAATATTGAAAAAAGAATAATGAAGAAATGGGGAAAATGAAAAATTGACACGACCCACTGAAAACAATGGCTGATCATCAGCAATTGCCAGAGTTTAAGAAAGCTTTACACTGAGTACAAGCTTGAACGAACTGACACCCAGGATGATACCAATCAGAAAAATCAAACACAAACTGTGTTTTGACCATTGTTATATGTAATTTATACTACATTCTGTGTAAGGATATCCCACAAGTAAAACACTGTATGTTAAGTCAAAAAGAACCTTGAATCCCTGATTATAGCACTTACTGGAATTATAGTTTTTTGTGTATTCTATTCGTTCAGAGAGTTAAAGGACCAAGTTAATATATAGCCTGTATGTGACAAACGCAGAAATCCACAGGAGAGGACAGATTGAAATGAAACATATCTATCTGAGATAAAAAGGTAATCAATAAGAAAATAAAGTTACAATGCAGTCAAATTGGAGACAGTAAAACCATATCAATATATGGCAAAAAACTCCACAAACTATGAAGATGCAGAAGACAAAGCAGTGAAAAAACATGAAAGATAATCACATGGAAAGCAGAAAATTGAGATGATCCCCTAAAATTAGAGCTGTCACCAAGAATCTAAGGAGGAGAGGAGATTTCTTGAGGTTAGATTAAAGGGGGTTGTTTCAGCCCAGATAAAACCAGCTCTAGCTTACCTTTATAGAAGTTCTACCACTGCTCTAGACTGCCCTCAGTAAAAGTTATCACACACTATACAAAAATATATGCAAAGAAAATTAAGCCGCAATCTTACCAGTGATTAAGTATAGCAAGTTTGATAATTTTTTTTTCAATTTCTTTCCTTTATTAATATTCTAAAATGAATATAGCGTTCATAATAAAAATAACTTTTAAAATAAGTAATAATTATTTCAAAAGATTGAAAAAGTACACATAACCTTAATTCCTTAGCATCTTAACTGTTTTTTTTTCCCCTGTTTCTATTTGTAAGTCCATTAAAATTTGAGATTTGATTCAGGTTCTCTGGAAATAAATCATAATTATATAAAGATAACAAAAAAATCTTCTGGCTGCATCTTGCCCCATGATTTTTCATATTCTTGTCCATCTGAAAATAATATTTGTTTAGTATAAATGGTTTCCTTACATTCAGAATTTAATATTTTATTTTCACATGGCAAAGAATAACTTTGTAAAATACTGGCAAAAAAACCCCAAAGCATGTTGGAAAAACCAGTGTTTACAAATGACAAAAAAATACAGATGAAACTTCAACACATCTATGTCTTCTGTACCTTACCTGGTCCAGCCCTTTCTTTGATATCCTTCAACATTGAGCTCACTTTTGATCTTTCAGGAATCCTTGAATATCCTTTTTGGTACACCATCCCTTGCCCTCAAAATTTCATATTACAACAATCAATTTATATGCCTGTTTGTTATCCCCTCTAGTGTAAACTCTCAAATGCAGGTACACAGTAACCATTCAATAAACATTAGTTGTTGAAATTAATTTTATCCTTTCCATTACTCTAGACCTTCACTCCCTGCATTGAAGGAGATCTCCTATTTGTTTGAAACCCTTGTTCTGTAGGGTAGTGATATTAATCAATCTGGAACGTCTTAGTCTAGATAGTCTACCAATAGCAAATTCTCCACTTTTAATTCTCTGTTCAAATCTCATGCTTGTGTTTTTTTACCTTGAATTCAAATTTTACACAACTTCTTCCCTTATGTTTTTTATAGAAGATCAAGTTCAATTTATTGAGCAAACACACTTATATTTATATAAATATAAATAAATTTATATACTCAAAGTAATTCCCTATAAGGATAAGTCCATGCATATGATACTTGATGGTCATAAAGTCAGAGATGATAGAGCAATGAAATGTTTTCTCTAATTCTTCACCCTTCCACCAAGGTAGGAATTTCTTCCTAGGGATCTTCTTCTTATGGTAGTTTTCAAAAACAAACAAACAAACAAAAAAACTCAGAAGCTTAAAATTGAGCTATAGATTTTTGAAGGATGTTTTCATATTAAGGTGGAATATGCCTTCCTATAATACCTATTGATATTAATTCTGCCACCTTGGCCATTGAAATGTGAATATGTGGTGCGATTTACTGACTTCCCACCATCTATCAGTTGTGCTACATAAATTTGTTATCTAATTTAATTGTCCAACACAAATACCTCTTTACCTCATTTATAATTATTTATGAATGAGGAAAACAGAATCAGCTAGTTTAATTAACTTACTCATGATCATGAAGGTGGTGATATTATATGTCTACGGTTTGAAACTAGACCATTCTAGCCTCACTGAATTTCTCTAATGCACTCTCTCCAAAGAGGAAAAATTAAAACATCTTTTCCTACATTTTACCATTAAGGTAATTGACAATCTGTCATGTCAGGCCAGATTTTTCATTTTATCATATTAGATATACCTTAGGCTTTCTCAGAATATACCTTCCTAATCCATCATCATCCCAGTTTTCACCTGGAACCATCTTAATTTAACAATTTTATTATTTTCTTCTTTATTTTTAGCCCCTGAAAATAGCTACAATAATCCAAATGATATATGACTTATGCCATACATATATATATATATGAATTATTTCTTCTTGCTTTTGACAGTGTTTTAAACAATAGCATGAGTTTTTAACTTATACTAAAATTGTAGTAAATAATCACTGCATTTACCCACCTTCAAATCTCTAAGTTACTTGCTGTCAAGCCCTGCCTCCTAGGTATTCTATATTCTCTCCTTAGAAAATGCAATTTTAAGGTTAATACAAGATTCTGCTTTAACACTGCTGCATTTTATTTTACTGATTATAGCTCTACTTTTAGCCTGTTAAAATAGTTTGACTCTTGATTCTGTTGGTGTATTAATTATCTACCCCGACCCTCACTCTCTGTTAAAATCTACATGTGGGATTCAAACAAATATTATCACAAGACCCAGATTATTCATTCACATTTGTTAAACATTAATTAACTTTTACTAATAAATATACAATAGTGGAAAACAGAGAGAACACACAGGCACTGCCATGCAGGATCTTCTATGAAGTTATAAAAAGACAGTTATGGTAGACAATTTCTCCTTACATTTTATGACTAAGCAATAGAACAGTCACCAGTGAAAACCAATCAAATACAAGGAAAAACAAAGTCATCATATAATTCATTACAGCCTAACTGACTTCTACCTCAGAATTTCTCAAAAATGATACTTCAGGTGAGTTCATCTGAAGTTTCTACTCTTAGTAAGCATAACATCTGCAAGATTATAACATCAAAGTTACTCACAAAAGAAACAAAACATGAGTATATAAAAATTTCTTCAACCCACTGATATTTCATAAATGGTTAAAAAAATTATTGAATGAGATGAATTTTTCAGGATCAGTGTTTGACAGATTTCTATTACCAAGATTTTAGGCTACTTCTTTTCAATTACTTTTATTCTCTTAACTCCTGTTGACTAGATTTCTTACCTCTAACAAGTGTATTCAGCCAACTATAATTCTACTGTATATGGAGTGTGTTAGTATAGAACTTGGCCTGCAGACATGATAAATATGAAAATGGAAACTTCTGAATTTTTATGTGATACCGAGTAGTTTGATAGTAATTAGCTTTGACTAAACATTAAAGATGAGGACACTTCCAGCTGTTGGTTTCCAGTTTACAAATATAAGAAGTACATTCACCTGTCTGGAAGGTCTGTTTCATTCTAGATCAATGCCATTATTCAACTATAATCGTCTAATGCACTTTATTTGGCAGGCCCTCGACATTTCTTTATCCAAGCTTGTTGAGTAATTACATTGGAGTTCATTAGCGTGATCAAATACCAGCTCCCTGCAGAAAAATTTGAATCTACATACACCTGTTTTCACTTGGCAAGTTGTTCTGATTGAAAAACTGCCCTTCAAAACTAAAAGCAATAGCTGATTTTCATGGCATTGAACAGAATGATTTCTAGAATGAAGTGACCTGAAGTGATGGTCTATCCTAGCTGAAAGTTTTTGAGAGATGTCAGAGTTTTTTGTTGTTATTGATTTAGGAGTGCTGTCTATCACCACCTGTGATGTTGAACCAGGGAGTATTTGTGAAAAGACAAAAATCTCTAAAGGACCTGGTCTTATAAAAATCATTAAGATTCAGGCTCTAAAGCTAGACCAAGATTTAAATCATTTTTTTTTAACAGGACTAGGGCATATCATTTTATCTGAGCTTCAGTATCTTTGCCTGAAAAGTATAGGTAGCTAATTCTACCTGACAGAGTGTTTATGAGGATTAAAAGATGTCATTTACTAAGTTGTTTTTTTTTTTTGCAGTACGCGGGCCTCTCCCGTTGTGGAGCACAGGCTCCTGCATCAGCAGGTGGATTCAACCACTGTGCCACCAGGGAAGCCCCATTTACTAAGTTTTTAACACAGTGATTCTTCCATAATGAGTTGATTCTTGATTCCATATTGATTCTTCTCAATAATGAAGGGGAAAAACCCTCATTAATGATTATTAACTCAAAAGTAGGCATACTATTCAAAATTAGACATCTCCCAAAATATAGTTTTTTAGTGATTACAACATTAAAACATTTCTTATTTTCTTGAATTTTATCTCAAAGTCACAAAAAAAACTTGACATGAAAGAGATATGGACAGAAAGAAAAACCTGGGCTTGCTCCTAGGGGAAAAAAAAAAACAAAAGTTAAGAGAATAGTTCTAAGAAAAACACATATTTGTAGTTTAATTGTCACAAGTTTACAAATCTATTATCTGCATCCATAATGTTTTGGAACATAAATCATATGTGTTGCTAACTTACTTGAGCCTTCTACATACTACCTCCTCCCCCATGAAATATGTTAGTTGGAAGTATTAAAGATAGAATTATAGATTTATTTATACTCTATTCATCCTTTACTCTAAAAGGATTAACAATAGCTTTAGAATTTCTGTAAAATGTAGCTAGGTGATAAAAATTTAACATAAGCTAAATAAATAAGAAAGTTAAAAAATGAGGACAAAAGAAGAGACAAAATGGGCATGGCCTAGAGCTGAAAAAGGTTACTGCACAAAATACAATAAATACGTATTTATTAAAATTCCTAACATACAAAGGAAATCACCTTTAGTTTCATGATTTATGATTTCTTGTGATTTTTTTTCCAAATGACAAAAACAAACTTGTTCCTTAGGAGGGGTACAACTATTCCTGATGCTAAGATGATTAGAAATTTCCTTTGAGGTGTTTCATGGAGACGCCTCCTTATGATGTATTGCGCAATGTCCTCAATAGCTGCATGAGGGCAAGCAGGGCTTCTGTTTATAAGGCTGTTTCAGCATCTTTCAATACAGGTTGATACTCTCACACTAATGTGTAATTCTGTACCAGCAATCCTATAAGCGAGCAACAGTATGAAGTTCTCTTTGCAGTGTAGACTAAGAGTAGATGTATAAAGCATGGTCTTTCAACAACTCTGTGCAAATATTATTTCTCTCTTTCAGCTGAGCTTTCCCTAGGCATTTGAGGGCACAGTTTCTGGAGCACAAGAGCCAGATCCATTTCAATAGACAGCTGATCTGGGAATAGTGTTTTCCTACAAAAATTGAGTGGCTTTAACATACATCTTTTAAGTATCCTATTTAATTAAATTTCTATACATATACACTTTTACAAATAAGTGGTTCCTGTGTGTGTGTGTTTTCCCCCCACCAGGCTTTACGTATTTCTACAAAGGAAAGGAGTATTGGAAATTCAACAACCAGATACTCAAGGTAGAACCTGGATATCCCAGATCCATCCTCAAGGACTTTATGGGCTGTGGCGGACCAACAGACAGAGATAAAGAAGGACACAGCCCACCAGATGATGTAGACATTGTCATCAAACTGGACAACACAGCCAGCACTGTGAAAGCCATAGCTATTGTCATTCCCTGCATCTTGGCCTTATGCCTCCTTGTATTGGTTTACACTGTGTTCCAGTTCAAGAGGAAAGGAACACCCCGCCACATACTGTACTGTAAACGCTCTATGCAAGAGTGGGTGTGATGTAGGGATTTTTCCTTTCTTTCTTTTCTAGGAGTTTGTGATAACCTGAGATTCAAGACAAGAGCTGTTATGCTGTTTCCTAGCTAGGAGCAGGCTTGTGGCAGCCTGATTTGGGGCTGACCTTTCAAACCCAGAGGGTTGCTGGTCCTGCACATGAATGGAAACGCACTCATGGGGAAGCTTCCATGATGCACAGTACCTGCCGTTCTTCAGTCCTTTGTCTTTTTTTGTCATTCAGTTCTAGGCCTTTCCTCTGCACGCTCAATGCCCAGTAAATTTTCAGGATTACCTAAAGAGGAAAAAGAAGAAAAGATTCTTCTTAAAGGTTTCTAATATGTTTTTTTTCTGATGTCTGAGCCCTTTTCTGGGGGAAAAAAGCAAAATGGAAAACCCACAAATTTTTGCTTTACAGCAAGGAAAAAGAAAAGGTTAAACAAAATACCCACAATTGAACATTCAGGAAAGTGTGAAGACCCAAAACAGCTTTGTCTCCAAAGAAGATAGTTCTCTGACTGCTATGGACAGTCTCCTATGCTTCGTTTTTGTCAGGTGGGAGACCTGGAATACACATGCCGGACTTTAGACTGTTGGGACAGCCATTTTCTAACAAACAAGGGGCCAAAATATCTGCAATATTGTAACAGCCTTAATACTACATCCATTTTTCATTTTATACAGCTGTTCTCAGCTATATTCTCAATGTTTCATCACATTTATATTCACAGCTATATTCAAATGGGATCTTTTAATTGTTTTGAAGTGTTTCTAAACCCCTTCCTGCCACCGTACCCCTACATCATTGTGATAATCTCCCCAAGTTGTATTAGGCCACTGCCCCAGGCCTTCCATGGGTCTGTCAGGAATATTCATTATAAGTGGAGCAAAAAGCAGTATGTCTTTAAAGTGGTTTAAAGTGACAGTTATTTTATAAGGATATGGGACACTAGTAATACATTGGTGTAACCCTTTGAGAACTATCAAATCAGCTTTCAGAGTCTTAGGATCTGGTAAATTATTGAACTGGGCAATGGTAAAAACAGGCATAGGTTTAAGAAGTTCAGGTTTTTAAAACAGATATCTTATAACCCCATGTAATTTGTAGTTGATTCACACTACTACATAAATGCATTTATAACAAACAGAAATGATGTTACTTGCCAAAAATTTTCTGGCAAATAAAAAGGTATTTTATTAAATATCTTGTAAGAGTGAAATTTTATTTGAACAACTGATTATAACAGCCTGTCTTTTTTGTTGTTGTTGTTAGGCACAACACACAACACAATTTCTGTTTTAAAATCCATTGCATGAAAACTCAATTTGCCATGGAAGACGCCCTTAGCATTGCCATCTAAAGAATGAATTAAAATGATGACTCTGAGATTGCATGAATATCCTCCAGTGTATTAGCTATCTATCGCATGTCAACCATAGTTCTCAAAGGGTTAGTGTGGCTTCTGGCATTTAGCCATCCATTTGATAGCTGACGGAGCCAAGAGACCACCAAAGCATTTCATTGTTGAGTGTAATTTGTCCTAACAGCAGTATTGTCATTTTCAGGTGACCTGCAGAGCAGGTTTGTATCAATATTTTTTTCCTAGAGAAAAGTCAGCAACTGACAGACCTCTTAATTGATTTTTAGGCGCTGCTTCTTGCAGTGAAAGGCTTTACAGCCACTGGGCTGTGAACTTATTAGAGATGGTCAGAACGAATGCACCCCATGAGTCAGACATTGGCTTTGTGTGAAAGCCAGCTTTTGAGGGGATTAGCTTTTGAAACAATGAACAGCTTGCCTTGAAGTTGATTATTGATCTGTTGACTGTCATTAACAAAAACTTAAACATTATCTTCTGTGAAAATTTTCCTTGAAGAGTCCTGTTCTATGTCTTTGCCCTTTGACCTTTAACTTGGAAACTGGCACAAACAGGAAATCTTGTGTTGCTTCTCCATTGGAGTGTTAATTGTTCTCTAAAAACCTAGTAAGCATGAGCTGTTTCCTTAGAGTGGAGAGAGAAGGAGTGTTGATGGTGGATCTGCAGATGGACACTTTGCTCTTTACACGCACACTTTAAAAATGCCCTATAGGTAGAAGTGACTTTTAATTTTCCTTTAATATAATTTCAAGTCTAAATTCATCATTTTAGTACAAATATAGAACTATGGGGGGAAAAAAAACCTCAAAATACTTGAAAGGCCAGAGTGGCTTTTATATAAAGCAGGAATTTTATACTAGTGAAAATTTCTTACTCATTTGCTAATAATACACATTTCCAGATGATTTTAATGAGTGTAGGTATACATTCTTATTTGGAAATGGTTGGTTTGGCTGCCTTGAATTTGTATTTATACTCAACATAGCATGAAAATTAGAATGCCTCTCAGTTAAACTACTCGTTTATGTTTTGGTTGGGGAAAATATTTTGTAATCATGGAGGGCATGTTGCAAATCCTTGCAGATTGTTATTTCTTACAACCTGAACATAAAGTAAGGCTAAGAAAAAAGGATAGTTAAAAAAAGTAATGGCTAATGGCTTTACAGCAAAACATTATGCAATGCAGACTGTATTTTGACAAGATAATGGAGATTATGTGTGTGAAGGCCAAGAAAGCAAGGGGAGAGGACAAGAATTAGCCCTGTAGCTTTATTTCAGTGCTTCCATTCTAGACAATGCTGGTATTATAAAGAGTCGCTTCTACTGAGCATGGAGCAAGAACTATATACGTAAGCTCATTTATACAATGTTTGCCTGTGGGAGGGTTTAATCTTTTTAGGGCCTGATGCCAAGAAAAAAAAAAAGACTGGAAATTGTATTTTGCTGAAGATTTAAATGAGTAACTATGTCATTTGGGGACATATGTAAATCACTGAGGAATTCCATCAACCTGCACTGAAAATTGATTTTTTTTTCCTCTAAAATGAGAAAGAAACTAAAGAAGCAATCTTTTGCCTCTTTACTCATTTGTCACAATATCTTGATTCATCAGAAGACTATAAATATAAAAGGGCTAGAAAATAACGATAGCATTAAGAAGGGAAAGACTCTATCATTATGCTTGAATTCTGGAAATGTCATAGATAAGTGTTGGGCCATATTTTCCTCAATATGAGATGAGATTTATGTGATAAGAAAATGCATATATGGCTTCTCTGTTTATTAGAACATTTAAATTTTCAGGTTGTGAGACTACAAGAGATAAGAAAATATTAAGTACAGCATAATCACAAACATTGGGATTCTATTTGCCTATTTTATGCCAGGCATTTTGTATGGTTGCTACTTCTCTTCCACTTGGGGTTTGGGGAAAAAATGTCAATCCTAATGGAATAGTGAAAGGGAGAGTGACTAATTGGTCTAGCACATAAGAATAGTGATTCAAGAACAAGGTGAATAATAAATAAAACAATATAATGTACAAGTTCAGTATCAATAGAGATATACAACATATCAAATATTTTTCAACATTCTATCACTGATAGCATGGAAAGTTCAGACCTAGGGTTTCCTAAATTGAAATGAAAACACATTCACAATGACAAAAAATAATTCACCTTCTGTTTCATTATTTCTCATTACTTTAATATAAACATAAATGTAAACAAGGTAATGTTTCTTACATAAATTAACTATAATATAATTTTAGCCAAATGTTATTTTTCTATATATTATTAACTGGACTGAATGAAGTATTAAACAGCCAATCAGTCTGTGTTCTCTATAAAGCAGTTAAGCCACATCAGATCTGTGGAAGAGGTTGTGAATTTAACTACTGACCTGTTTCAGAACAAAATGTCTTCTGACATGGCATCAGAACAGGTGAATACAGATGCTCTTTACAATCGCAAAGGTAACGTGCATAAATTAGAGAACATTCTATGATACTAGCAAAGACAACTTCTGTTATAAATCAGAGGGCAAGACTTTTTTGAATCAGATGTAATAAATTACTAAGTAATAATTTACAAAAAAATAATTACTGAGTAATAAAGGATAGAGACTGATTCACTGAAACAAGCAAATGTTACTTTTACTATTCAGATTGCTTGTAATCTTTTTCTATTGACATATAATTTGTGTGTTTCATATACTAGATACTTCACTTTCTGTGGGTGATTTAAAAAACATAATGTGGTGGATGAGAACATTGCCCAACTTCACTGGTATTTCCAATACATGGATGATGTGTATATATGGGATCCTAGGGAAACTAATATAATACTTTCCACTTCTACATATTATGCTGTTATCTCTAGTATGCTACAAATACACACTCACACTTTGTGGATTTTATAGTAGAATAAGCAATGTGGCCATAATGACTAAATTCAGTGTGCTACTTGAAAAGGAATGGATGTTATAATCAAGTAGACTGAGTTAACACAAAAGTCATTAAAATAATCTTTTTCTTTTTAAGTTTTGGAATTATTTCCAAAAACTAATAAAGGCAGTGGTTTACTGATAGTATTGAGTCTGTGAGACTGTAACATATACTGAAACAACCTCATGGTTGGTGGTGAAATCTTTTTCAGCAAACACAGCACAGAGTTCATTGAATTTTTGATTCTCTCAAGAACACGTTCCAAAATATCAGATGTTAAACAGAACATGCCATCTAAACCAAAAATGTTAAATTCAGATAAGCCATTATAAGTAGTCATGAGTACAATCTTATGATATCACAAGGTTTCATGACAATAATACTAGAAAATCTAACCATTTCATTTTATCTCATGCACCTTCCTGATTGATTTATTGTGATCACAGTTTATAACTGCCAGAACATATGTATCTATGTTATAGAGTCTATGTTGCCTAGTAGGGAACCATAGCTACATCAGAGAAGTTATATTTAAAAAATTAGAACTTCCTAAATATCAGAAAAACTTCATAATAAGGAATGCAGCAACCAGGCATAGCACCACACGATAAATATGAATTCTAAATGTTAAATTTATCATATATTATGAAAATTAAAGAAGAGGAAATAGGAGTCTTTTGTAAAATATAAAAACATCATACAGGGCTTCCCTCGTGGCACAGTGGTTGAGAGTCCGCCTGCCGATGCAGGGGACACGGGTTCGTGCCCCGGTCCGGGAAGATCCCACATGCCGCGGAGCGGCTGGGCCTGTGAGCCATGGCCGCTGAGCCTGCGCGTCCGGGGCCTGTGCTCTGCAACGGGAGAGGCCACAAGAGTGAGAGGCCCGCATACCGCAAAAAAAAAAAAAAAACATCATACAGCACTCCTTAATACAACTGAAAAATTTACTTTAGCAAGTATAAAAATAGTAGAACAATGCAACTTCAGGCTCCTCACACTAGTGATGAGTATGTGATATATCAATGTATATAATTAGACAATGGTCATTAGCTGTTACCCTGCATAAACACATCTGATACTCATGCATTGCCTTCTAGGCTAAAAATGTCAAAGTTAGATATTCAGTAACCTCAATTGGAAAGATCTATATAATGTTAGAATCTCCTGAGAAAAGCCATGTCCCTAGGATAGAAATTTACCTCAATAATCATGTAACACAAAACACTTGGCAGAGTAGCAAAGAAGTTGCCTTAGTGTTTTAGTCTCATCTAATTGTAACCATTGTCTTTCATGTACTACTCAAATCATTTTTCATTTGTTTACTTTGGTGTAATTTTGAAATGATTCTGATATTTTCTAGGTCAGATTAATAACATCTAATTGCAAATATCTCTTCCAACATTTTATACATATATCTACTTTGAAATTTAAACCAATAGTATATAAAGCCTAAGAATGAACACTGATTTGACAAATTCACAGAAATTGAGTGAAAAACAGATGTGATATTGCAAAATTTTTGTCAATTTCCTGGTAGGGTACTGAAGTATCAGCTTTCAATTTTTAAACACAACTGTGAGCTTATAACTGGACATGTCATGCATTATTTTTTAGAACAATGCTAATTCTTTATACTAAGTAAGGGTATAAGATCATGAGTGCTGTAATGCAGCACCTCAGGCACTCATAACTAAAGCTCTTAAGGAAAATGAAGGCATAACCAGTAACTCATGGTTAGTGCATAATAAGTATAAAAAAGTATGGGGGATAATTCTGAACATTTGTGACAATTCTATGCTTTTTCAATTTAAAGAGCAGCATGTCTTAAAATGTGTCTTATACTAACATTGGACTGGGAATAATGTTCAAGTTTGCACTCAACGAATCCTTATGTTCAAGAGCATACTGGACAGTGTAGGACAAACACATCATAAACTAGAATGTTTTGCTGATTCACATAACTTTGTCATGTACTCTGCTATAGAGCTGGATTTATATGTCATTAAGAAGGAAGAAGAAAATCAATTACATATAAATATGAAAATTGCATTGTTAGGCCACTTAGCTTCAAAGCAAGATGTTATTAACTCTTATATAGAAAAACCAGAAGGAGAAAATGGTGAACATGAATGAAATGATTAACTTTTTGATTTACAAAGACATTTCTTGAGTATCTTATCCACTTGTTTTTAATTCACGAACAAATATCACTCACAATATAAACATTTCTATAGCACTTGGTCTGTAGCTAGATTGGAACCCAGGAGAAATACTTTTGGACACAGGCCTTTTTATACATGCCTCATACATGATGAAGCTTCAGTGAGATGTGACTGCATGTTATGATGCTTTTTCCTAGGATAGGGTATGGTGCTGCTTGTACTTGCCATCTTTATTTGAATGTATGTTTCTACATTGGCCTGTCTTGTCAAGATATAGATGAATAAAGCCTGGTGTGAGCTGTCCATTTGACAAGTTACTAGAACACGTTTCATTTGCTTTTATGTAATGCCAATTTGATCTTGTTCCGACTCTATATACTGACAACCCAGTTGCAAAAGTAAAATATACTCTACTTGAATGAATGATTCAATCCTTAAATCAATGTTATAGTTTTGCTACCACTGAAATATCACAGAGGCCACATTTTTACTATCTTCTCACAGCTCTTAATATATACTATTGCCTGTGTAAAATTAGATTTTTAGTTCTTTTTGTCACTTCTTTTGTATCTGAAGTGGAATCCATTATTCCTTTATATATTCATGAATGCAAAATTTCACCATTCAGTTACTTTTTTATTTCCAAACATTATTTCCAAACAAGTATGCTCTGTGTGCCTTATTTTTCTCTTCCTTCAGTTCTGAAATTATTTGTTTGTGTTCTGTTTGTCACCCCAAAATACAGATGGTTGGGGGGGATATATTATTTTGTGTTGTTCTGTGCAGTATGTGCCTATATTTGCATTCCTTTCGATTTCTACCTAGCCCCCATCTTTTTTTTTACAGATTTGTTTTTCCCTTCCCTTTGTGAAAACCAGAATTGAACAGAATTGAATAGCGTATGCGGTATCCTGAAAATATGTTTGTCTCTCAGTTTTTTTCCTTAACAAGTTTCATGCAAAGATTTAGTTCCAATAAATTTCACACACCTCCCAATCTCTTGCATTGGATTCTAACTTTTCTAGAGCTATTCCCCTGAGAAAAGTGAAATGCTGAGTATGAAGGCTGTTGTCTATTGATAAGCCAGCTAAGGAAGTTTGCTTTTGGTGAATGTATCTTAAATAATTATACTGGAAGGTAAATACCATAATACATTGTTTCATTTAAGGTACATCAGGAGTACATGAATGCCTAAAACCTCAATTCTTTGGTCTATTTCCCTTTATGTGTAAATTACATATATATTAAAAAGAATGAGAGAATAAGAGATTAAGGGGTATTATAGTGGCAGCTTTTTGCTGCCTTTGTTTTGACTGCATCAGCATTTCTATTGTCGACCTCTATTTTCAGGGGTTTTAGAGACTCACCAGTAAAAATTTGCTTCAGGCTTAAAAGTCTTGAAATATTTTTTTTAGATATATAATTTTAAACCAATATATCTTGTTTTTATATTATAGGAGGGAAATAACTGGAGTTTACTAGTTCAATTTTGTGCTAATATAACTTTTAATGAGCTTAATTTTTTAATAAAACAAAATCTAACCAGTCCATAGTCTACTGATGGTTTTTTAAAAGAATCACTAATTGACATAGAGGAAATTGCCTGCTTTGTCAGTGTAGCAACCTATCTTCAAGATATTTTAAAACTTGTAACCTATATTAACATTATCTTGATTCTAACAGTGGATCAGTATGATAATGAATGCAATTTATGCCATCCATAAGAGCTATCTGGTAATATAGATTTGGAAATATATAGTATATTTAGTAAATATATATGTATATATATATATATTTACTAGGTAGATTAAGGGAGGTAAGTGCCCATAAATTTAGTTTGTCAAATAAATACCATATATATTTTAAAAAATTGCACAGACATTTATCTTTCAGAGTCAGATGCAAGCAATTACAAAGAAAAGTTGTCTCGAGTAAACAATACACATTTTATAGCTTCTTATGAAAATCATTTTTTCTATATTGTAGTTATGGGAAATTAAAGGATTTAATGCATAAAATTAATGCAGACTTTATTTAAATAGCATTAAACTATGAAGCAGAGAGAAACACTAGGAAATGAAATATTTAGGCTGTTATCTTTTGGTTTAAGACAATACTTTACCTTTATTTTCATTCCCATTGATATTTTCAGTTATGCAGAGAGTATTAAATTCTAACTTTAAGTGTCTGGATTGTTCACATTACACTCAACACTATTTCATTAAATTTTTGATAATATGTAGTCTTCTGTGTGCAAGGAAAGAAAAAATAACACATTTATTTGCTGAATGAGGTCTAAGGTTTGCAAGTTGTTAGTGAATTTTTTGCCCACACAGGATTCTATACATTTATACCATCTTAAATCTGGTATATATATATATATATATATATATATATATATATATATATATATATATATGTTTGTTTCAGATAGCTTCTACTGACAAACACAAAGCTTTTTTGTGTACAAATATAAAGCTAAATAAATGGTGCTAAAGTGTATTATGACTGTCAGATATAATCAGGCAAAATTTTGTGGTGCTTAAATTAATTTTTTCATTGATTTATTGATCAATGCATTGAACAGTGTTTATTATTCACAAGTTGTCCTTTATTGGTAAATCAAGGCCTCATAGCACATTGTTAAATAAAATGGTTGACTAGTCTATGTAACAGCTCACCAAGCTACTATCTCTTTAACTCCTTATAATGTTTCGTCAGTAAAGGTCAAGGGATCATAATATTAATCTCATCGCTGTAGACAATTAACATGACTGAATTTTCCACAAAGTACTTATGTTTACAATGCTATAACCCTTTGACTGCTACGGCAACCTTTAACTACACAAATGTCACAAGCTAGAATCATCAGCATGGTTCTTGCCATGGCAATCAAAGAGTTAAGGGCTGTGCAGTGATTTGTTTTATATTTATTAATTTATATTTATTTCATTTTCATTCAAGAAGGGGATTTTGGGTGGGGCCGTTTTTTTCTGCTGTAAGTGTCTTAACCTAGGGAAGGGTTAAATGGCTTTTTATACTATTGCATCTTCTGTACTTACCATCAATTCATTGTGTTGTAATTTAAAAAAAAAAAATGTCAATAAATAAGAGAACAGAAAAATGGTTCATAGACATTGTGGTTTACTCAATGATGATATACATACATTTATGGTGATATATAGCAGTAGGCTTTGCTATATATGTCTTCCTAATTGATATAAAACATAAAGTAAAAACTCTAAAGTAATTAGGCCAAAATCTCCTGTGTGTGTTTGCCTGAAATAGTAAGTATATTAAAATGGCCATGTCAACTGGAGAATTGTTTAACTGCTACCTAGATGCCTATGACTGTGACCAAGGACAGAAGCAGGAAGGATTACTATATCAAATGTATTTCAGGCAAGTGACCATGAACATAGGATATGTTAAGATTTCATTACCACTTGACAAAAATAAAAATTACATTTTGGATAAGTGAGTATAATTTATTGATTAAAGTCCTAAATTTAATCAAAGGAGTTAATATTGATATCAAAAGTCTATGGCAGTATGCTATCTAAGGATTTTTTTCCTCCTTCTTTTTCTTTAAATGATAGGACTATAGTAAAGTGTGGTCATGAATAGAGAACTGACTCACAGAGAGAAAACAAGAGTAAGGATAAACATTTTCATACTTAATATTTTAATAAATTATTTTCTTAGAATATCAAATAGGTACATGTAACCAAGTGCTTGAACAAGTGTTTCCTAGAAAGCAAATCTAATATGTATCAATAGTTCTAAAAGGTCATCTGAATTTTAAGAAGAATTAGGAAAGCATATTGGGAATAAAAGAAAATGTGTTCATTCTCTCACGCAAAAATTAAGGTTCATCTGTTCACGAATAAGTTAATATTATAAACTTTAATACACACAGAAAAGAGGAGCTCTGAAGCAGAGTAACTAAGATAATCACAGAAATTTAATTGTCTGAAGTAATAAACAGACTAGAAGGACAGAGGACTGTTTGTATTAAGTCTTTGAAATCTGCATCTAGGCTGAATCCCTGGAAATTTGGAGAACTTTCTCAAAGAGTTTAAAGAAATACTCAGATAAGAGTTGTACTTTTGGAACATGTCAGCATACAAAAACCTACAAGATTTAGTCAACTAACAATATAGTTTATTTTTATTTGTATAAGCTTTTAAATAAAAGATAGCCTTTATTTTTATAAGGCTATTAAGGATGTGTGACCATAAATATCAGGCTGAATCCCAGAATGAATCTCCCTTGTTTTTATTACCAAAGAGAAAAAAAGCTATAACAATTAATCTCACCTAGTAGAATTGTTTTTTTTTTAAATATCTGAATCATTAATTTATATAATATTAAAATACACTATTATATCACTTATCTTACAATCAAAGACCAAATTAGAATAATATATTGTGTAGAAAAATAAAAATCCAAATAGGGGTATTGAGAACCTAATAACACACCTAGCATACTATAGAAACACAAATATAATTTATTGCAGTGAGCAGTGTTTGCATACTTTAAACCTTTTATAAAAAGTATTGAATAGGCATAACTTCAACCCAGTTTGATACACCATCATTTCTTCAATTTAGTTACCACATGGTGTATCATTAGCTCTCCCTTCCCACTTCTTCCTCCTTCTCCTCCCCTCTGCCCCCCCTTTCCCCTTGTCTGTCTCTCTCCTTTAATTGCTCTATTCCTTGAAAGAAAAATTTATAAAGTCACTCCTTTCATACCTTCCTAACTCAACTTTTTACTTCTTATTATTTATTTGTACTTCTCACCATGCACTTGATATAAAATTTCTTCAATGTAAATGATATATTTATTACTTAATCCACTCTTCCTAATTCTCTGTCTTACTTGGCTTCTTAGCAATATTTAATACTGATAGTTACTCTGCTATTCATACTTTTCCTAGACAGCTCCTTGAGGGTGGGACCTATTTATTTCTCACATGTCTTCCATACCCAGAGCCTGATATAGTACCAAGTTCATAGCTGGCCCTCAGTTAAATGTTGGCGTCTAGACATTAGAGTTTAGAGGATTTCCCTCCACCATATCTAACTTTTTAAACTGGTTCTTTGAGCTTATATAATTCCCCCTATATGTTCTTTTCTTTTCATGCAGTGTAAAACTTAATGGGACTGACAAAGTAGGTAGAAAGATAGAAATATCCTTCATCATCTATATATGCATCCACAATCCATTCATTTGTTCATTCAATGGTATTGAGATCTAACTACATCCCAGGCATTTTAGGTGTCAGGGCTGAATCAGTGACTAAAAAGTCATTCAGCACAATGAGCAACAAATTGTATGTCAGGTCATAGGTTTGATGAAGGAAATCAGGGTCCAGGGATAAGATGGGGATGTTTGGAACAGTAGGGTATTTCTAATCAGGTGCCATCTGAGTAGAGGTAAGAAAAATTGAGGGAGTGGGCTATGTGCACATTTGAAGGAAGAGCCAGTGAAAAGGCCTGGAGGAGGAAAAAGCATGGTGTGTTGTAAGGAACAGCAAGGGGGCCATTGCAGCTACAGCAGAAAGAGCAAGGAGGATAGGGGTGGATGTGTCCATGGAGGCAGTATTTGGGTCGGGTCTTATGGAGCCTTGGGGTACTGAAAGGAGCGAAGCTTTATGATGAGATGGGAAGCCACTGGAGGGTTGTAAGCAAAGGAGTGTAATGGGGCAAGGGTGGAAGCAGGGAGACCAATTAGGAAGGAAGCCACTTCAGTAAATAATAGGCAAAGAAGATGGTGACTTGGGCCAGGATGGAAGCAATGATGATAGCAAAAAGTGGTTGCCTTAGGGATGGACTCTGCAAGTCCAGCCAACAGGCCGTGGTGGAACAGCTGAGAGGTGAGA
>NW_006788741.1:119957-188938 GCF_000442215.2 Lipotes vexillifer | reverse complement strand
AAGAGGGAGCCAGGAAGATTGGAGTTGCTGTTTCCTGCAAATAGAACTGGTCTGGGGGGATTAGGATCCCATTTTGGACATCTTTCTGTACTGTTAGTAATGTTCTCATTCATGATGTGGTTGATGACTAGATGTGTATAGACATATGCAAAAATTATTGATCTGCACACTTAAGATGTATGCATTTTACTCTATGTAAGTTTTATCTCAAGGAAAAATTGCTGTTAAAGACCAAAAACAAAACCCCCAAAATGAAGTAATTAACTATACTAATAGTTACTAATGGGTCCACAAAAAACAGAGGACTGAGAAATGAGCATTGGATTCAGCCCCTATATGTTCTTAACCTCTTTTATTCTACACTCTCTCATGGACCCTTATCCATAAGCATGGCTTTGGCTTTGTGGATGGGATATCTCATGAAATCCAGATTCACAATTTCCAGCCACTTGCTGAACAAATTAATATGAATTTTTCTTTAGCTTCCAAGATTCAATCTACTAAATATAAAACCCATCACGATCATTTTTCTCCCATCAAAGTGAACATACTTCATCCCGAATTATCTAATTTATTAATGGCACTAAATTTTCTTGGTTACATATCAAAGAAAGCACCAGGTGGTCTTGGACTTCTCCTTCTCCCTTTGCTTCACATGTCCCCGTTAGACATTTGCCAAGTCTATAAGTTCTACTTCTGCAGAATTACTGGCATCTAATTTTTCCTTGACATTCTTGTCCTATTTAGGGTTCATTAGTTCTTCCTTTCTCAGTCTCCTTTCCTAACACAACCTCTCTCAGACTCTATGACAGAACGATCTTCTCAAATTAGAGTTTGAATTGTATCATTTCTCTATAAAGACAAAGATTTTACATGAAGACCTGCCAAAATCTGTTTTTAACTTGATTTTCAAGTTTTACACCAATATATATTTTTATAGCTGAAACCATCCAAATACTTGCCATCCCTTACCCATAGTTTGGCTCATGCTGTTCTCTCCACTTTGAATTCCACCTTTCCCTTTATCTTTCCTGACTTCACTGAAGAGATAAAACTCCACAACTTTGAAACCTCTACTATCTTTTGCATCTTGTTTTGTTTTGAATGATCCTATTGATATTGTTAATATTGTTCCCCTTTCTTTTCAGAGGTCTCTCAATTCAATAAGTTGAATGGTCATACTCTTATACAACTGTTTAGACAAGGCCTGTAATTTTATGTGAATTTGTTTTTATTATTTCTTGTCATTATCTAAGCTCCTGAGGATTGCAGCATCTAATACTGCAGCATCTAATGCAGTGCCTTGAATGAACTCCAGAAATGTTTGTTGCACTAAATTAAATTGTATTTTTTAATGGAATTGGCATTAGAGAACCTTTATTACACTTTGTTATATATTCTCGAACACACTTTCTGAGTCTTATGAATAAAGATATTTAAAAACATTTGTTTACAAGATACAATATTTTAAGCAGTTGACCTCAGTTCTTTCCAAGATCTTACTTTTTTCAAAGCTCTTTAAATATTTCTCATTAAATAATAAAGAAAACCTCAAGTTTAGGCTAATCTTTTTTAATATTCATCCTTTACTTTTAATAATCATCTCTTGAACCAGAGAGAATTCTTTAGCAACAGTAGCTGAGTGAAGTGGGGAGACCTGTGTTTTGGAGGAACAAGTGTATAGCAGTTATCTGATTTAAAGTATTCAAAAAACCAAATTCCACTTTCTCAAATGTGTGCATAACATGAAAGAAATAGTTATTTGTTTTTTTACTATGAATTGGTAGGGCAGATTACCTTACAAATGAGAAATCATGAAAAAAACTTTCAAACAAGAGTTGTTTTGCCTATTCAGAGGGAAATGCAGTCCAAATTCTTGCTAGTATTGGGGTCTAGTATTGGAGGCTAGTATTGGGTCACTATGACAGGATGTCAGATAGTGTTCCAATCTGCAAGGTAAATAAGAGATTGGTGGAAAGAGACCAGTCAAGGACAGAAAAGGGGACACATAAATAGTTCAAGAGCAGGGAAAGACACAGGTTTTAAAAAAATATATTTGTTGCTTAGAACAATTATCAGTGGGCCTTTACATTTTCAATAGCTTATACCTTGAACTCTTTAAAGATTTTACCTGGCTTGTGATGTGTGCCTCAAAGCTACCTCGGCACTTTCAGGTCAAATGATGGCATATATTTTCACTCCCTCCAAAGCCCTACTAAAACTATAGAAAATGATTTTCTTTTCTTTTCAAAGACTTAAGGGGAATACAAGAGAGAAGACAATAGCAACATTTGGGAAGCTGGAAGCAAGTGGGTATCTGGTAACTGACCTAACACACCCAAGGCAATCAAATTATAAATTATAAATTTATAAACTGGCAGGAGCTATCAGAGAGCAAACCAGAATGTATCACTAGTATGCTGAAGTCTCAGGGAGTGGAAGCAACAAGCACCTGGAAACAGGGTGAATGGAGTTGACTAAATTAAGAAGGTCTGAAAATCATTCATAGGAACCAGTTAAATGCTCTAAGTCCTGTCCAGGCACCCCCAATTTCACTCCCCAACCCCAAACTCAAGGTTTATTCTGTGGAGAGGGTAAAAATGGTCTCTGAATTGGGGATTGCCAGTGTTCTGTACCAATAACAGGGGATTAAGTGAGCTTCTACATTTTAAAAACTAATACAGAGACCTCCAGACTTGCTATGTTTCACCACTGGAATGTCAGCAGCCAGTTTGTGGGGAAGCTTTTGTTCTTGTTTTTGTTGTTATTTTCTTTAGGCAAGAAAATGGAACACTCTTCTTTGATGAATCTGATCAATCCAAGAAGACAATAAAATCTGTAACCAGGGTTTTCCCAACAAAAGGAGAGCAAGTTTATTTTTAATAAAGCTCATACTGACAAGTCCCAGCCATGCAGGCAGTGTTTTCCATCAGCATTTTACTCCCCTGTTAAACAGGATCAGAAAACCAGGCATTTCTAGGTATCTAAAGAAAGGTTAAAACAGAAAGCTAGTGACCAAAACAAACAAACAAAATTAATAGTAAGGAAGGAAACAGATTATCAGGGAGAAAATAAAACCTTAATAAAACATCTTTTTTATCAGAAGAAAAAAATGTTTTAATCTTTTGTTTGAGAATTAAAAACTCGATAGATTGGAAGACAAAGTTAAGTCTTTTCGAGAATACAACAAAATGAGACAGATATGAAAAAATTACTGGGGCAAAATATTAGAAAGTTAGAGAACACAGCCACAAGTCCAGAAACCACAATATTCATAAAATTGTAATTCCAGGAAAAAAACAAAAGAGAGAGAGAGAGAGAGACAGAGGGAAAAAAACAAAGGAGAGAAATTATTATCATAAAATTCAGTAAAATTACCCAGAATTTAGAGACATGAATTTTCACACTGAATGTGCCTAGACATGTCCTGTATAATGGATAAAAATAGACATACAAAAAGGTGTATCACTGTGAAAATTCAGAGCACAGGGGACAAAGAAAACACTCTACAAGCTTTCAGAGACAAGGTGGAAAATTACAAAGCACAAAGAATTAGAATGGCCTCAGATATTTCTAAAGTAACACAGAAAACTTGAAGATCATAGAGTAATGTCTTCAAAATACAGCATAAAATATTTCAATATAGAATTCTATATATAAGCAAATATTAATTAAATGTTGAGTAAAATAGGGATAGGCAAAGTCTCAAAAATTTTTCTTCCCATGTTCCATTTCTCAGCTAGAGGATATGCTCCACTCAATTATGAAAAATTCAAGAAAGAGACACTGAATTCAGAAAAACAGGAGTTCCAAGTAAAGGAAGAAAGAAGTAAAGGGATTATCCAAAACAATGGTGATGGGCATTTTCAAGATTACAAAAGTGCACCAGGAATAAAAGACAAGCAGTTCAGAATGGAGCAGCAAGACCAAGAGATTAGCATGTTAAAGACTTTCATCCTCATGAATTTTGTTGCTGTGCCAGGCTTTTTAACCTATGAAGCTAAAGTGGGATGTGCTCCATCAAAACAAGAAAATAAATGGAGAATACCTACATGTAAGATCTGAGGAATAGAGATTCTATTTCTTGAGGAAGTCAAAGAAATTTCCTACAATAACAGCAAAGATAAATCCTAGGATAACAGGCCTAAAGAGCAGCTGATCCAAACTGAAAGAGAATGGATGACTCTAGTAGGTATATACATTGGGTAGGAGTATAACTACACACACACACACATATATATATATATACATATATATATATATATATATATATATATATATATATGTAGTTACATTCACATGAAAGCACAAAGTGAAACCAATAGATTGCTTGATGTGATTAACCTTGTGGAAAATTGTACCTAGAGGTTTTTGGAAGGTGTAGGGAGAATTAGCAATAGATAAAATAAAGATGAAACAGGTGTAAAAACAAGGCAATTAATTTAAGAAACATTTTTTAATTATTTAAAAGGTCCCATTCTGTGCTCAGTTCTGAATTGTTATAGGCATAATAATGTAAAAATTGATTTTTTTCTTTAACCAAAAATTGTAATAAAATATATTTAGAGGATGGGGAAGGGAAGCAGAGATGACATAGGAAGACAGCTTAATCTTTAACATAGCATGAAATCAAGAGATAATGTCTAAAATTGATTGATTTAAAGATAAAAGTACATGTATATTACTTAGAAATACTTAAGTATTCAATTCCAGGAATAAAAACAATCACCCAAAAATACCAAAAGAGGTTCTGGGGAGGACTATGAGAATGGGGGATAGGGCTTGAAATGGTTTTATTTTGTTATAGTATTATTTTAGCATTTTATGATATTTTAAATGATGTAACTATATTAATTTTATATAGAAAGTTTACATTAAAGCACAAAAAGAAAATCTATGGTCAGCTTGTTCACAAGTTTCTTCAACATAGGGATGCTTTGACCATAACTCCACATGCTTTGCCTCTGCCACTGGACAATAATCATATGCATTAGGGACCACTGTTTTTCTTTTCATCCACTTCCCAACATATCCCTCCTTTGTCTTTGATCCCCGTTACATTCTCCACACTTCTTTTTTAGTCTTTGTAGTCCCTCACTTGGCAGAGAGAAAGGGGAGTCATGAATATCTTGGCAACTAATTTTCAAGGTTGATCCTTGCCTTAGGGAGATACTTGGTCAAATGTTTTTGGATGATGACAATTTAGGAAAGATATGTCATTCAGCTTTTTTAAGTTTGAGAAATGTTCTTCAAAGGAAAGGTCACTGGGGAAAGCAATAGTCAGTAATATTAAATTGGAACAGGATGTCAACCAACTCTAGGTCATCTGCCCTACCAGAAAGTGAGAATCCTCAAGAAGTAGGTATGATTTAAGATCTGACAGAGAAATCTTTGTGTATTATAGAAATACTTGTAATATTAACGCTATATGCCAATTTAGTGGTGTTACAGTGAAATTATAAATTATTTCTGAAAAAAATGATTATTGATTCATTTGTCTGTTCTTTTGATATTAATTGAATCTCTGTTACATTTTAAATATTAGCTAGGGCAAGGGATAGGATGTGCAAACTGAAGTAGCAGAGTCAAATTTGCTTAAATTATTATACCTCATTGTAATTAATATATTACATTATATAAGATGCATAACACAATGTAACATAACATTAAAAAATGATATATAATGTGAGAAATAATATATTATAATATTACAGGTACAACCAGATCATGAGAGAATCCAGATGCTAACTCTGTTTAGGAATTTCAGGGAAGATTTTATAAAGAAGGTAATGCATTTTATTTTTTTTTTAAAGTGGAAGTTTAACTGGTAAACATCAGGAAAGTAGCATTTTAGGCCAAAGGTACAGCTCATAAAAAGACATATAAGTGTGACAGAGGACAGCATAATTTAAGAAAATGAGTTATTCTTCAACCAAGGCCCAATGTACAGGAAGGAGAGCTGTGAATGACAAGTTCAAAGATATTGGCAAGGGCTAGATCATGAAGGGATTTGATTCTTCTTTTGCTCAGCCCACCTGGTCACTCTGAAACTACTTTTTACCATTTTAAGGCTTTTTTTTTTTTTTTTTTTGATAAAGTCAGGTAGAGTTTTTTTTTTTAATTCTATTTTTTTTAAACTGAAACAGTAAAGTCAGCCATTTCTTCCACTCCCCCAAGCCCCTCGTCTCTTGCAACCACCAATCTGTTCTCTATATCTATAAGCTTGTTTCCTGTGTTTCATTTTTTGTTTTTGTTTTAGATTCCATGTAATATAAGAGAGATCACAGGATAATTATCTTTCTCTGCCTAATTTCACTTAGCATAATGCTCTCAAGGTCCATCCATTTTGTCCCAAATGGCAAGAGTTTATTCTTTTTCATGGCTGATTAACATTTCTTTATCCATTTTTCAATAATAGACACCTAGGTTGTATCTATATCTTGTAAATACTGCTGCAATGAACATGAAAATGCATATATCATTTAAAATTAGTGTCTTCATTTTCTTCAGATAAACATTCAGAAGTGGAATTGCTGGGTCAAACAGTAGTTCTATTTTTAATTTGTTGAGGAAGCTTCATACTGTTTTCCATGGTATTTGTACCAATTTACATTCCAACCAACAGTGCATGAGAGGGCTCTCTTTTCTCCAAACCCTTGACAGCACTTGTGATTTCTTGTCTCCTTGATAAAGCTATTCAAACAGCTGTGAGGTGATATCTCACTGTAATTTTGATTTGCATTTCCCTGATATTAATGATGTTAAGCATTCTTTCATATGTCTGTTGGCCATTCTTATGTCTTCTTTGGAAAAACATCTATTCAGATCTGCCATTTTTTTAATTGGACTTTTTTCTATTTTTGCTATTGAGTCATTTGAATTCTTTGTATATTTTGGATATTAGCCTGATATCAAATATATCATTTGCAATCACTTTCTCTCTTTCAATAGATTATCTTTTCATCTTTCTGATGGTTTCCTTTCCTGTGCAGAAGCCTTTTAGTTTGATATAGTCCCACTTGCTTATTTTTGCTTTCGTTGTTTTTTTCTTTTGGTATCGAATTCCAAAATTCATCACCAAGACCTATGTCAAGAACTTTACCACCTCTGCTTTCTTCTAGAAATTTTACGGTTTCAGATCTTACATTCAAGTTTTTAATTCATTTTGAGGTAATTTGTGTGTACAGTGTAAGATAGTGGTCGCATTTCATTCTTTAGCAAGCAGCTGTCCAATTATCCCAACGCCATTTATTGAAAAGACTGCCTTTCCCCCATTGTATATTCTTTGTCATACTAATTGACCATACACACATAGATTTATTTCGTGGATCAATTCTGTTCCATTGACCTACATGTCTGTTTTTATGTCATATCATAAGTGTTTTGATTATTATAGCTTTGTAATATAGTTTGAAATCCGGAAGCGTGAGACCTCCAGCTTTGTTCTTTTTTCTCAAGATTGTGTTAGCATTTGGGGACCTTTTCAGTCCCACACTAATTGTGGGATTATTTGTTCTATTTCTGTAAAAATCCCCAATAGGGATTGCATTAAATTCATATGTTGCTTTAGGTAGTATGGTCATTTTAACAATATCAATCCTTCCAATCCATGAGCACAGAATATTTATTTACTTGTACCATCTTCAATTTCTTTCAACAATGTTTTATGGCTTTTAGTGTGCAAATATTTAACCATCTTGCTTAAATTTATTCCTAGGTATTTTATTCTTTTTGATGTATTTGTAAATAGGATGTTCTTTAACACTTTCTGATAGTTCATTATTAGTGTAAAGAAACACAATAGATTTTTGCATATTTTGCATATTAATTTTTGCATATTATTTTTGCATATTAATTTTGTATCATGCAACTTGACTGAATTTGTATATAAGTTTTAAGTCTTTTGATGGAGTCTTTAGGATTTTCTATATACAATATCTTGCCACCTGCAAATGACAGTTTTACTACTTCCTTTCTGATTTGGAAGCCTTTTCTTTCTTCCTTCCTTCCTTTTCTTCCTTCCTTTTCTCCCTCCCTTCCTCCCTCCCTCCCTCCCTTCCTTCCTTCCTTTCTTCCTTCCTTCCTTCCTTCCTTCCTTCCTTTCTCCTTCCTTTTCCTTTCTCTCTCTCTTTCTTCCTTTCTTTCTTTATATTGTTTTTTCCCCTAATTGCTCTGACTACGCCTTCCAATACTTTGTTGAATAAAAGTTGTGAGAGTGCACCATCCTTATCTTTTTCCTGATCTAAGAGGAAAAGCTTTCAACTTTTCACCATGGAGAATGACATTAGCTGTGGGCTTGTCATATATAGCCTTTATTATGTTGAGTTATATTCCCTCTATATCTGCTTTGTTAAGAGTTTTTATCATAGATCACTGTTGAATTTTGTCAGATGCTTTTTTCTATATCTATTGAAGTCATCTTATGATTTTTATCCTTCATTTTTGTTAACATGGTGTATCACATTGACTGAATTGTGGATGTTGAACTACCTTTGCATCCCTGAAATAAATCCCACTTGATCATTGTGTATAGCTTTTTTTAATATATTACTGAGTTCAGTTTGCTAATATTTTGTTGAGGATTTGTGCATTTATGTTCATCTGGGATATTAGCCTGTAGTTTTCTTTTTTTGTGGCATCCTTGTTTGCTTTTGTTATCAGGATAATGCTGACCTCATAAAATGTGTTTGGAAGGACTCCCTTCCTCTTCTGTTCTTTTTTTTTTGAAGGGTTTGAGAATTGATATTAATTCTTCTTTGAATATTTACTAGAATCCTCCCATGAAACTGTTTAGTCCTGGACTTTTATTTGTTGGGAGGTTTTTGATTACTGATTCAATCTTCTTGCTTATAATTGATCTGTTCAGATTTTCTATTTCATCATGATTCAGGCTTTGTAGACTGTGTTTTTAGGAGTTTATCCATTTCTTTTAGATTTTCCAAGTTGTTGATGTATAACTGTTCATACCAGTTTCTTTTTGTCCTTTGTATTTATGTGGTATCAATTGTAATATCTTCTCTTTCATTGCTGACTTTATTTGTGTCCTCTGTTTTTCTTGGTGAATTTAAAGGTTTGCCAATTTCGTTTATCTTTTCAAAGAGTCAGCTCTTAGTTTCATTGATCTTTTCTATTGTCTTTTTAGTCTCCATTTCATTCATTTCTACTCTAATGTTTGTTATTTCCTTCTTTCTTAAACTTTGGGCTCTGTTAGTTTTTCTTTTTCTTTTTCCTTGAGTAATAAAGTCATGTTGTTTATTTGAGACTTTTCTTGTTTCTTGAGGTAGGCATTTATTACTATGAACTTCCCACTTAGAACTACTTTTGCTGCATCCTATAAATTTTGGTATGCTATATTTCCATTTGTCTCAAGGTTTTTTGTTTTTGTTTTTTGTGGTATGCGAACCTCTCACTGCTGTGGCCTCTCCCGTTGTGGAGCACAGGCTCCAGACGCACAGGCCCAGCGGCCATGGCTCATGGGCCCGGCCATGGCTCACGGGCCCAGCCATTCCGCAGCATGTGGGATCCTCCCTGACCGGGGCACAAACTCATGTCCCCTGCATTGGCAGGCGGACTCTCAACCACAGTGCCACCAGGGAAGCCCTCAAGGTATTTTTTTATCTCTCTTTTAATATTTTAAATCCATTGATGATTCTGTAGCATGTTGTAAATCTCCAGATATTTGTGAATTTTTCAGTTTTCTTAGTGTAATTAATTTCTAATTTCATACCTTTGTTGTCAGAAAAAAATGTGTGATATGATTTCAATTCTCATAGATTTATTAAGACTTGTTTTGTGGCCTAACATATGATCTATCTTGGAAAATGTTGCCTGTGAACTTGAGAAGAATGTGTATTCTGTTCATTTTGAATAGAATGTTTGGTAAATATCTGTTAAATTCATCTGTTCTAACATGTTGTTTAAGGCCAATGTTTCTTTACTGATTTTTTCTCGTCTGGATGATCTATACACTGATGTGAGTGGTGTATTAAAGTCCATTACTATTATTGTACTGCTGTCTGTTTCTCAGGAGTTGTTTGTTTGGTCATGCAATTAAGACTCCCACCTGAAGTGGTTTTGGGCAGTAGAAGCTTAGGAGAGTAGGAGGACTAAGAATAGGAATGATCTTTCCTGGTTAGGCAATGAATGGTGAAAATTTGTCTATTTTAAAGGTGGTTTATATTTAATAGCTAATGGCACAAAGGGGCTAATAAAAGGACAATTAAATGATCACCTTCACTACTTGGAATAAGGTACAATTAAAGGAAGGCTTTAAAGGGCCCTGTTGCTACTGCTACATATCTTTAAGAAAGACATGGGAATATCAAAAACTATGGGCTGCAGGCATTATTTTTAGTAACACGTGAAAGCTTAAAGGAAAAAATTAAATGAATATTTTATTGTCTTAGGCATTTACTGAAAATTTAGGACTTTCTAAGAATTTCTTAACTTTTGCAGCCTCAGGTTTGAGCAGGCTTGAAACAAAACCCTCATTTGACCCAGTGTGTTGCCAAATTTCATTGTCCATTAATGCACAGTCTCATTAGGTCTCTTACATTAAATATAGGGTTTGAGTTGGGAAAGAATAGAACTACAGTCATTAAAATGAGAGGAATTATAGGATTCAAAGTACTCTAAAATTTCCAATTAACTGTGAGCTGAAGTATCACTTTTTCCCCAAACAAATGAGACTGTTTCCACTTTGCTTGAAGACCCCATGGTAACTTCTTCAATAGAGTTATCTTGCAAGAGAGAAGTTAATAAAATTATTGCCTCATTCTTAACTCATTTAATTGTCTCCAGATATAAAAGCTAGAGTCATATTTCAACATGCCCTGAGGAGGAATTAATTAAAATGTCAAATATTGGAGAAAACAGCTTACATACCAAAATTTAGCTACTTTATGTCATCCATGTTCTGGGAAATATGTAGGAGGAAGGATTCTGAAGTTACTAGGCCAGAAAGGGAATAATATATTTCTTAATTGGACAAATTTACCAGTAGGCTTTAATTACTAGAGATTCTGCAGCAAATGAGCTAGATGAAACAGCAGGGAATATTGTAAAACTGGAATCAACATTGGTTCACATAAATTGAAGATGAGATGTCAAACATTCCTTGATATAATAAAGAAGAAGGATACAACAACTTAGTGAGAGGGAATGTTGGAGTGAATATATCACACGTAACTCATTCAACTATACCCAACCAGATTCCCAGATGAGGTCCCAGAAGGCAGTCCGTGTGATGCAGAGAGAAGCATCATTTATTTTGAAAGAATACTTCAGTAGTTTTTCTCTGCTAACAGGGATGCTAGTGAGAGAAACTACAGATGAAAAGGGTTTACTATTTCAATGAGAATTTTATTAATATTTCAATGTTAGATTCCAAGAATGCAAAAGTCTAAGTAACAGTAATTGACCACTAGAGGCAAGGAGTGTGTGGTTACCATTACAATTAGTGGATCTTTGGGAGTAACTACTTAATCATAAAAGGCCCTGAGACCAAAATAGAAGAGCATCCCACAAGGTCCTATCTAAATTGCAGAACTGATAAAAATAATAAATCTAGTGAACAGACGCCTGACTCAAGCCAGCTCATAAAAGAGTTAGAGCCTTGTCAGTTGACCTGAATCAGATCTCAGACCTGAATCAGTTCATAGACTCAGCATCCACTGAAATAAAAAAGAAACATCTAGTTACATCTGAGGAAGACCTTTCAATATTATCACAGTTGTGACAGTGAATCTTTCCTCTAATCTTCCCTGAAAGTATTTGTGGCCATTGTCAGGGTAATTATGTTCCAGGGTAAGGTAATTAGCCACATTTTTAGAGATTTTTAACAAAGTTTTTATTTGAATATAGTGAATTTAAAACGTTGCGTTAGTTTCTGCTGTACAGCAAAGTGAATCAGTTATACATATACATATATTCACTCTTTTTTAGATTCTCTTCCCATATATGTCATTAAAGAGTACTGAAAAGAGTTCCCTGTGTTATACAGTAGGTCCTTTTATTAGTTATCTACTTTATATATAGTATATGTAAATCCCAATCTCCCAAATTATCCATCCCCCTCCTTCCCTCTCTGCAAAGTTAAGTTTGTTTTCTACATCTGTGACTCTATTTCTGTTTGGTAAATAAGTTCATTTGTGACATTTTTTAGATTCCACATATAAGTGATATCATATGATATTAGTCTTTCTCTGTCTGACATATTTCACTCAGTATAACAATCTCTACATTCATCCATGTTCCTTCAAATGACATTATTTCATTCTTTTTTATGGCTAATATTCCACAGTATATATGTACCACATCTTCTTTATCCATCCTCTGTCAATGGATATTTAGGGTGCTTCCATGTCCTGGCTATTGCAACCAGAGCTGCAATGAATATTGTGGTGCAAGTATCTTTTCAAATTATCATTTTCTCCACATATATGCCCAGGACTGGGATTGCTGGGTCATATGGTAGTTCTATTTTTAGATTTTTATGGAACCTCCATACTGTTCTCCATAATGACTGCACCAATTTACATTCCCACCAACAGTGTAGGAAGGTTCCCTTTTCTTCACACCCTCTCCAGCATTTATTATTTGTAGAGTTTTTGATGATGGCCAATCTGACCAGTGTGAGGTGATACCTCATTATAGTTTTGACTTGCATTTCTCTAATAATTAGTGATGTTGAGCATGTTTCCATGTGATTTTTGGCCATCTATATGTCTTCTTTGGAGAACTGTCTATTTAGATCTTCTGCCCATTTTAGACTGGATTGTTTATTTTTTTCATAATGAGCTGCATGAGCTCTTTCTATATTTTGGAGATTAATCCCTTGTCAGCCACTTCACTTGCAAATATTTTTTACCATTCTGTGAGTTGTCTTTCAGTCTTGTTTATGGTTTCCTTTGCTGTGCAAGAGATTTTAAGTTTAATTAGATCACATTTGTTTATTTTCTTTTTTCTTTTCATTACTCTAGAAGGTGGATCAAAAATGGTCTTGCTGTGATTTATATCAGAGAGTGTTCTGCCTATGTTTTCCTCTAAGAGTTTTACACTGTCTGACTTTACATTTAGATCTTTAATTCATTTTGAGTTTATTTTTGTGTTTGATGTTAGGTAGTGTTCTAATTTCTTTCTTTTACATGTACCTGTCCAGTTTTTGCAGCACCATTTATTGAAGAGACTGTCTTTTCTCCATTGTATATTCTTGCCTCCTTTGTCATAGATTAGGTGGCCATAGGTGCATGGTTTCATCTCTGGACTTTCTATCCTGTACCATTGATCTATATTTCTGTTTTTGTGCCAGTACCATACTGTCTTGATTACTGTAGCTTTGTAGTATAGTCTGAAGTGAGGGAGTCTGATTCCTCCAGCTCCATTTTTCTTTCTCAAGATTGCTTTTGCTATTTGGGGTCTTTTTTTTTTTCCATACGAAGGGTGAATTTTTTATGCTGTTGTTCAAATTCTGTGAAAAATGACATAGGGATTGCATTGAATGTGTAGATAGCTTTGGGTAGTATAGTCATTTTGACAGTATTGATTCTTCCAGACCAAGAACATTGTATATCTCTCCCTCTGTTTGTGTCATACTTGATTTCTTTCAACAATAACTTATAATTTTCTGCATACAGGTCTTTTGTCTCCTTGAGTAGGTTTAACCCTAGGTATTTTATTCTTTTTGTTGCATTGGTAAATGGGAGTGTTTCCTTAATTGCTCTTTCAGATTTTTCATCATTAGTGTATATGAATGCAAGAGGTTTCTGTGTCTTAACTTTGTAATCTGCAAGATTACCAAATTCATGGATGAGCTCGGTAGTGTTCTGGTAGCATTTCTCGTACTTCTTATTTGCCAGTTTGTATTCCTTTTATTTATTTTTCTTCTCTGATTGCCATGGCTAGGACTTCTAAAACTGTGCTGAATAGAAGTGGCAAGAGTGGACATCCTTGTTACTGATCTTATAGGAAATGCTTTCAGTTTTTCACCATTGAGAATAATGTTTGCTGTTGGTTTGTCGTATATGGCCTTTATTAAGTTCTCATAGGTCCCCTCTATGCCCACATTCTGGAGAGTTTTTATCATAAATGGGTGTTGAATTTTGTCAAAAATTTTTCTGCATCTATTGAGATGATCATATGCTTTTTATTCCTCAGTTTGTTCATGTGGTGTATCACACTGATTGATTTGCAAATATTGAAAACTTCTTGAATCTCTGGAACAAATCTCACTTGATCATGGTGTATGATCCTTTTAATGTGTTGTTGGATTTGGTTTGCTAGAATTTTGATGAGTATTTTTGTGTCTATGTTCATAAGTGATATTGGCCTGTAACTTTCTTTTATTGTGATATCTGTGTCTGATTTTGGTAGCAGGGTGATGGTGGCCTCATAGAATGAGCTTGGGAGTGTTCCTTTCTCTACAACTTTTTGGAAGAGTTTGAGAAGGATAGGTGTTAGCTCTTCTCTAAATGTTTGATAGGATTTGCCTGTGAAGCCATCTGGTCCTGGACTTTTGTTTATTGGAAGATTTTTAATCACAGTTTCAATTTCAGTACTTGTGATTGGTCTGTTCATATTTTGTATTTATTCTTGGTTCAGTCTTGGAAGGTTGTGCCTTTCTAAGGATTTGTACATTTCCTCAAAGTTGTCCATTTCATTGGCATAGAGTTGCTTGTAGTAGTCTCATGATCCTTTGCATTTCTGTGGTTTCAGGTTGTAACTGCTCCTTTTTCATTTCCAATTTTATTGATTGTTCTCTCCCTCTTTTTCTTGTTGAGTCTGGCTAAATGTTTATTAATTTAGTTTATCTTCCCAAAGAACCAGCTTTTAGTTTCATTGATCTTTGCTATTGCTTTCTTCATCTGTATTTCATTAATTTCTGCTCTTAGTTTTATGATTTCTTTCCTTCTACTAACCTTGGATTTTATTTGTTCTTCTTTTTCTAGTTGCTTTAGGTGTAAGGTTAGGTGATTTATTTGATATTTTTCTTGTTTCCTGAGGTAAGATTGTATTGCTGGAAACTTCCCTCTTAGATCTGCTTTTGTTTTGTCCCATAGGTTTTGGATCATCATGCTTTCATTTTCATTAGTCTCTAGGTATTTTTTGCTTTCCTCTTTGATTTCTTCAGTGACCCATTGGTTGTTTATTAACATATTGTTGAGTCTCCATATGTGTCTGATTTTTACAGATTTTTTTCCTCTAATTGATTTCTCATCTCATAGTGTTATGGTCAAAAAAGATGTTTGATATGGTTTCAATTTATCAACTCTGGTTTTGTGTTACTTTCAGTCTACATAAAGGTACTTAAACTATCTATCTGTATAACAGAAATACCTGTAGAATTTCATAAATGCTGAGTCTTATGTCTCATAACTGATATATTGAACAAATTATTGATCTACAATTATATCACAGTTGGTAGGAACTCAGAAAGTCTAATGTATCTGAGTAGGCTATCTCTAGAGTTCTCATTAAGTCTAAATTTAATGATAAGACAACAGCCACATTTTACAATGAGAATCATGTAAGAAAGGATGTAACATTATTTTGAACGTTGTAGAGGTGTAGTAAGAGTTGTATTAGAATAAAAAAATGTTAAAATGTCTAAAAAAAAAAAGAAAAGGTGTTTGATATGATTTCAATTTCCTTAAATTTACCGAGGATTGACTTGTGAGCCAAGATGTGATCTATCCTGGAAAATGTTCCATGTTCACTTGAGAAGAAAGTGTTTTCTGCTGCTTTTGGATGGTATGTCCTGTTAACATTTAAGTCTATCTGGTCTAATATGTCATTTAAGGCTTGTGTTTCCTTATTACTTTTCTGTCTGGATGATCTATCCATTGGTGTAAGTGGAGTGTTAAAGTCCCCCACAATTATTGTGTTACTGTCAATTTCCCCTTTTATGGCTGTTAACACTTGCCTTATGTATCGTGTTGTTCCTATGTTGGGTGCATAAATATTTACAGTTGTTATATCTTCTTGGATTGATCCCTTGATCATTATGTAGTGTCCTTCCTTGTCTCTTGCAACAGTCTTTATTTTAAAGTCTATTTTGTCTGATATGAGTATTGTTAGTCCAGCTTTTGATTTCCATTTGCATGGAATATCTTTTTCCATCTCCCCACTTTCAGTCTGTATGTGTCCCTAGGTCTGAAGTGGGTCTCTTGTAGACAGAATATATGCATCTTGTTTTTGTATCCAATCATCAAGTCTGTAACTTTTGTTTGGAACATTTAAGCCATTTACATTCAAGGTTATTATTGATATGTATGTTTCTATTACCATTTTCTTAATTGTTTTAGGTTTGCCTTTGTAGGTCTTTTTTCTTCCCTTTCTCTTTTGTCCTCTTGTCTTGTGGTTTGGTGACCATCTTTAATGTTGTGTTTTGGTTGCTTTTTCTTTTTTGTGTGTGTATCTATTGCAGGTTTTTTGTTTGCATTTCCCATGACATTTGATATAGCATTCTGTATATATAAAAGTTGTTTTAAGTTGTTGATCTCTTAATTTCAAAGGCAGCTCCCACTTCCTGCATTTGTAACCTCTTCTTCTCATGCTTGCTGATTTTGATATGACATTTGTGTGGGGATGATTTCCTAGTTTTACTGTATGTTTGCCTTTACCAGTGAGCTTTCCCATTTGTGATTTTCTTTTTTTTGTAGTGCGGCCTCTTTTTTCTCCCCCTGCCTAGAGAATTTCCTTTATCATTTGTTGTAAAGCTGATTTGGTGGTGTTGAATTCTCTTAGCTTTTGCTTGTCTGTAAAGCTTTTGATTTCTCCATCAAATCTGAATGAGAGCTTTGTTTGGTAGAGTATTCGTGATGGTAGGTTTTTTCCTTTTATTGCTTTAAATATATCATGACACTCCCTTCTCACCTGCAGAGTTTCTTCTGAAAAATCAGCTGATCAACTTAGGGATTTACTTGTATGTTATTTGTTTCTTTTCCCTTGTTGCTTTTAATATTTTCTCTTTATCTTTAATTTTTATCAATTTGATTACTGTATGTCTTGGCATGTTCCTCCTTGGGTTAACCCTATATGGAACTCTCTGCATTTCCTGGATTTGGGTGACTGTTTCCTTTCCCATGTTAGGGAAGTTTTCAGCTATTATCTCTTCAAATATTTTCTCAGGGCTTTTCTCTCTCTCTTCTCCTCCTGAGACCTCTATTATGCAAATGTTGGTTCATTTAATGTTGTCCCAGTGGTCTTTGAGACTGTCCTCATTTCTTTTCATTCTTTTTTCTTTATTCTGTTATGTAACAGTGATTTCCACTACTCTGTCTTCCGGCTCACTTATTTGCTCTTCTGCCTCAATTATTTTTCTACTGATTCCTTCTAGTGTATTTTTCCTTTCAGTTACTGTGGTGCTCATCGCTGTTTGTTTGTTCTTAAATCTTCTAGTTCCTTGTGGAGGAGGTTTTCTTGTATCTTCTTGGTCTGTGCCTCCATTCTTTTTCTGAGATTTTGGGTCATCTTTGCTATCATTACTCTGAATTGTTTTTCAGGTATATTGCATATCTCCTCTTCATTTTGTTGTTCTTGGACATTTTTATCATGCTCCTTTATCTGCAACATATTTCTCTGTCATCTCATGTTGTCTAACTTACTGTGTTAGTGGTCTCCTTTCCACAGGCTGAAAGAATCATAGTTCCTCTTGCTCTGGTGTCTGCCCCTCATGGATGAGTTTGGTCCAGGGGATTGTGCAGGCTTCCTGGTGGAGGGGGCTGGTGCCTGCCCTCTGTTGGGTGGAACTGTGTCTTGTACCTCTCATGGAGAGGCCCATGTCAAGTGGTGTCAAGTGTTTTTTGGAGTGTCTGTGAGTTTAGTATGATTTTAGGTACCCTGTTTGCTAATGGGTGAGGCTTTGTTCCTATCTTGTTGATTATTTGGCCAGAGACGTTCCAGCACTGGAGCCTGCAGGCTGTTTGGTGGGGCTGGGTCTTGGTGCTGAAATGGGGACCTCTGGGAGAGCTCACTTTGATCAGTATTCTCTGGGCCTTCTTCTACCTGTGTCCTTGCCTCCACAGTGAGCTACAGCCAACCCCCACCTACCCAGGAGACACTCCAAGACCCCTAGTTGGGTCTAGCCCAGGTTCTTATGGATGTACTGCTTTGTGCTATGTCCCAGTGCATGTGAGGTCTTGTGTGCACATTACAAGAATGGAGTCTGTGTTTCCTTCAATCCTGTGGAGCTCCTGCCCAAAGTCCTGCTGACTTTCAAGGCTAAATGCTCTGGGGGTTTCTCCTCCTGACCCCAGACACTCAGACTGTCTTGGAGGGTTATTTTTATGTGGAAATATCTCTATGTAGCCTGCATGAGCTACATAGAGAATATATATATTGTTTTTTTTTTTTTCTTTTTTTGGTACAAGGGCTGTTTTTAGTATAGATGTCTGCCACCTCTGTCCTCAGTGTATTCTAGCTGTTATCCCCTTTATGGGAGGTGTGACTGATGTTGTGGTGACCACAGCCTGTCCTGGATATTAAGTGGGGCCTCCCCTTTGCTCTGTGGTTGTCACTGCCTTGTCAGAGTCAGGGTCTGCTCCTTAGCTGTTAGAATAGAGGCTCCCAGATCTGTTTCTTAGCTGAGTTTCTGATCTGTGGTGTGAGGTAGGCAGGATTGGAGCACTCCCACTGGGAGAGAAGCCAATGAATATTCCTCCTTTGGAGGTGTTCACCTGTGAGCATGCTCTGTTGTGTCACATTTCACCCATTGTGTGAGCTCACAGGTTACTCTGTTGTTGGCACTGCTCTTGGCCCCACCTTAACCATGGGTTTCACAGCAATTGGCCTTAATGTCTCTCAGGCGCTGTTTTCACCAGGCCACCAGCATAGATCTGCTGAAGTCAGGTTCTACAATTGCAGTAATCATGGATCTGGACCCACTGCAGACACTATGGGGAAGCTCAGACTCTCACCTGGCCCATCACCTGTGTGCATGTTTCCATAAAGTCCACAGCTGCTAAAGCTTAGACCTGTCTTGACTACGGGAGCACTTGTTGCCTATTCAGATGTTCTGCAGGCACTGAGTTTACAAAGCCAGTTGTGGGGCTGTGATTCCAGCTGTGAGGAGAGATTTCAGCTCTTCTTCCTTGCATGGCCTCTGGGGCTCAGTTGTGGTTTTAGCTCCACCCACAAGTGTCTGCCCCCAAAACTTCCCCAGAGCACATGAGCCCACCCCAGTGGGGACAGGTCTCACTGGGGAGCTGGTGGCTGCTGGTGTGAGAGAGCCAGCCCTGGCAGGAGCCCTTCCTACTGCCTGGGGAGGAACGGGCTGGTGTGTGGGGAGAGAGGCTGCAATGGCGGCCCCGCCCTTTACACGTCACTCAACAATGGTGCTTCACTTCTCTGGTGGTCTGGACTTCCTCCAGGAGCATTTCTGCTTGCATAGCTCCTCTCTTCTGTTCCCCTCAGTCTGTCTCCTCACAGCCAACAGCAGTTTTCTCCCCAGGCCTGCTCTCCAAACCCCATGTTTCACCACCCAGTTCCCGTCTGCACCAGCAGACACATGTCTCAGGCTGGGACACACAGGGCTGTGGCTTGGACTCTCTGTGTAGTTCTCACTTTGTCCTGCCTGCCTCAAACTGGTTGCTGTGCGCTCCTCCGAGCTCCTGAAGCTCCCCTTCTGTTACAGCTGATCTCCCCACTGGTGAAGGGCTTCCCTGGATGTGGGAACTGTTATTCTCCTTCAGTTACCCCCAGGGGTGCAGGTCTCAAACCACTTCCTCTCCTCTTCCTTTTCCCTTCTTCTTTCTTTTGTCCTACCTGGTTACGCAGTGGTTTTTCTTGTCCTTTTAAGTGTCCGAGGTCCTCTGTTAGTGTCCAGCCAGTTCTCTGTGAGAATTGTTCCATTTGTATATGTATTCTTGATTCCTTTGAGGGGAAAGGTGAACTCTACATTCTCCTACTCCTCCACCATCTTGACTCCCCCGTCTCATTTCTAGAGATATTTTAACACAGACTTTGCACTAACTCTAACTCCTAAGAACTTAAATAGCTACTCTGGTCTTCTAGGCAGGTATTTTATGGAGAGAGTTTTTGATTCAAGGCAGCCCCAACAAGATCCTAACAAGTGCTAGTGTTATCTCCCTAATGAGTTGGGAATATTACATTTAGCATCTTGTAGAGTCTTTACCTTCAGTATTCATCTAAGTGAAGAGTGATAGCAATAAGTAGGACCCAAAGGAATCTCCCAGGTCTCCTTCTTCATACAAAAATTAAAACTACATCCCTGGAATAATGCACACAAAAAGTTAGGGCCATCATAAAAGTTTTAAAAATTCAAAGATTGTTATTGCTTCTACATCACCATTTAACTCCCCACTTTAGCTAGTTAAGAATATGAATGGGTTTTGGAGAATGATGATGGATCATCATGGTGATAATCAGATGGTGATTTAAATTGTCATGAGTATCTCAGATGTGATCTCCTTACTGGAATAAATTGTTCATTCTCTGTCACTTGGCTTGATCTGACAAATGATTTTTTTAAAAATTTATTCCAATTAGTACAGAATATCTTATTGAGTTTTCTCACTTGCCAAGGATAGCAGTACACCTTTGCCATATTTTACCATGTTATGTCAAATCTGTGTTATAATTTAGTTTGAAATGAAATAAATCATTCTTAGCCTTACATAGAATTCTTGTCTGCCATCTACACTGACGACAGCATGCTGATGATAGAATCTGAATAGGATGAGCTAGGAGATGCAGATGCATTCAGGTCAACATATGGAAAATAAATGTAAGAAGGAGGTTTGGCCAATCCAAAGAAATGTCTACATGTCTAATTTTTTAGGGCAAGCTAGAATAGTCCCTAACTTAATAATATAAAGTAATAATTAAAAATTATTAATAAGTTGTTTTAGCTTATAGACACTACTATCAAGAAAGAGTTACATGTACCATTTTGGATATGCTCTTCAACTCATTTACTCAATAATCTAAGACTGCTTGATTTCAGTGGACTCAGAGAAAAAAGTATGTGTCTATAGTTTAAAGGATTTGCTTTCTAGGTATCATTACTCAGTGTATTTACTTATGCTCAAAGTACATTTAGTATATTCAACATACAACAACCCATAAAAGGAGAAATTTTCAAAGCTCTGGAATGAGAATAATGCACTTTACATCAAGTAACTATTCTCATTTTGAAAAATAATTCTTGACTTGCTACTATGCCCTATTAGATATTGAATCACCAACCACGAGATTCTGGCACTTTCTGTGAACTGAATGAAAGTTAAGCATGCCGGTAGGACTCCAATATCAAGTGGAAGTGGTATATACTGGATGAGGCCCAAGCAGGTCCTGATTGCACAAGTTTAATGAAAAGGTAATACACATTCCCAATTACCTGCACCTCCTGCAAGGTCACGCCTTCCTCAAGGCACAGCAATAGGCTGAGGAGGAAATATTTCCAGTCTGTTTTATTGGTTATTTGAAATGCTGACACCAACCGAAGAGGACTGTTGCAGTGCAAGAGTTCAACTCAGGAGTGGATCTGAAGGAAAGCAGGGAAAAGAAATTCTTTAAGTGATAAATCTTCACTTTACACAGGAGGAGAGATAGTCAGAAATAACTGTCTATTCTGCTGCAGACATAGTGGGTAATAGTTTTACTGGATGATCTGGGAGTTGAAGGGGACAAGACTGGAATCACAGTAACTAATTTGCCAGTGGATTTTCTTCATTGTTTCAGTTTTTAGAAACAGAGTAGTCTCTTTTCACAACAATGCTTTCTCATAACCAAAATCATGATCTATTTAACTGATAGCATTGCTCATGGTTTGAGTTTCCTGGCTATAAAATATTATAACACTTTAGATGTAAGAACATATTTTTTTCCCCCAAAAGATATGTGATGTAACATTGTCAGCTGATATCCAAGTATTTAAACTAGATGCAAAGCCTCTAAAATATTTTAACTAATTGTATCACTTTCACCAAGAGGGCTAGTATAATGTGGTGAGCAGAACTGGATAGGAGTCCAATGAATCACAAACTAAATTTTGAGAACCAAGGAAATCATATCCCTAATGTTTTTGTTTTCTATCTATTAAAATCATTGTTTTACTAGTCCTTTTCTACTCCAGGATTCTAAAGGTGATTGAAATGACAGGATTATTAAGAGGATAAGGTTTTATTAAAGAAACAAACATTTATATGATAATGTGGATAAGGTGTTAATATAATAGTTCATTTTGGAGCTATGAGTTCCATCTCTTGGATCATATATTTTAGTTGTTGATTTTATATCATACTTCCCTTAATATAATACTACAGTGTTTCTCAAAGATGGCTAATTATCAAGAACTTTTAAGGCATTAAGTGGCCGTACAGATTGCTGAGTTCCATCTCAGCCTTGCTGAATTAAATTTAACAAACACTTCAAATATTTTTGATGTTTGGCTATGGTTTGGGAACACAGCCATTTGACATTTCTGGCTAATTCTTTCCTGAGAATATTCTTTGCTTAGCCAACAGAAATCTTTCCTTTCCTGGGAATGTGACAGAGTCCTATCATTTTCCATAATTCCTAGCTCAAGTTTGGGGATGTAGTATTGTGTATGTATGTATATAATTGTCATTATATAATTAATTTAATGAACAAAGATTGAAGAGACAATCCAGAGTATATTTCCTTCCGAATAAAGACTTTTAATATATTTGACAGATGGAAATGTTCCAACTTGAATTTGTTTGTGACTGAATTATCCAATTTACTGACAGTGATGTTTGATTTGACTCATTCATTCCTGCACTAGTCACGAGGCGAAACACCTTCTAAAGAGCATATTTAATTGTTCAGCTGTTTGTGTGAAATTACTGCCATTAATCACAGTATTGATTATGCTTCTCCTGTCTTCCTGCAGTCTTCTATTTTTAAACAGTCCCCTGAAGTGACACACAGAGGCATCCCTGTTATCCATGACTTTCTAGTTTGTAATCTAATCGATAGATAAAAAAATGTATTGCCTACCATTTAAATCTGCTGCTTGTGTTGAAAATGTAGTTATTTTTGTCACTTCCTGTTTGCCACAAAGCAAATTCTCTTCTGCAGTTTCAACAACTGGACCACATTTTCTTTAGTCAGCATCTCCCTACATATTATGACTGACCTTAAGCAAAACCAACTAGTAGGCAAAGCTTTTTTGGCTCTCCCCCACCTCACTTGTCAGCACACCTCCTTAACCCACCCCTATTTTCTGCCTTTCAAACTGTAAGCTTCTAGATTGTGTTCAGTTTCAAAGATCTCAGACATCAAGTAGCTTAGCTTAAAATGTATAAGCCTGTATGTCTCCTAGAGGGTATCTGCATTTTGATAGCAACCTTGAAAATCAATAGACATCCTGCCTCAAAACTGGGACACCTCATGGAGTTAAAAATATTTAAAAATCACTTTGTAAAAACTCTCAGAGATTTCTATCTTTTAGGCCAAGTAAATTACTTTTCTTTTGGTGTAGGAGAGGTTATCAGTTGTGTTAAATGATGTCTTTCTCAGCCTCAGTTCTCTAACCTGTAAAATAGTTATTGAACTAGATTATTCAAAGTCACTTCCAGCTCCAAAATTTCAGCGTCTTAAGAATGTAAATTGATTCTTCATGGCTCGTATAGGACATGGTCATGCAGAACTGGGTCTTATACATCTCTAGTTCATACGTGGGCACTGTTCAGTATAACCTGGGTATCAGAATCTTGATGGCATTTGAATTTCTTTGTTTCTAGCATCCATATCCAACAATACGTAAAAGACTTTATAATGAAAAAAAAAATTAGTTGAGAGTGAACTTTATGCCAGAAAGCATATAGAGTTAATGAAAAGTTACTTAAGTGATATACAAATCAAACATATACTCAAAAGCAAAACACAAAAATATATATATATATAGAGAGAGATTATCTATGATTTTTAGTTTGCCCTTGTATTAACTAAAATATCTCCTCTCTGTACTGAGTAAATAAAACTCAGAATCAGATTGGCTAATCTTGCCCTATACCCAATATTTATGGGGCCTAGGCCAAAAGTACAAAATGCCCACACACCAAGTATCTAAATATTGATATTAATTGTTATAAGCCAAGCCAAGATAAAATGGATTCTACTCTTCTACCTTGACAAACAGACCTTCCTAACAACTTGAAAGTTAGGCTTTAATTTAGAAATCTCAGACTTCTGCCCCAGATTGGGGTGGAGTAGAACCAACATGTGAATGCAGACCCGGCCCAGGACTGCCCCATTTCTCTTTCCATCCCTGGCTTGATCTTGCATCTCAAGTAGCCACACCTCCAAACTCCCTCCACCAGCCCAACAACTGACGGTTGCTCCCTACAATCCTGATGACATGGTCTACTCTCAAAAAGACAGACCCACACAAGCTCTGGAAGCAGCTTCAGAGTTATTTGGGCAGAGAATTCCAGGTGCTCAGGCGCCAGAGCATGTGTGTGCATCATCTCCAGATGGGCACATCTGCTCGGTCTTGTGGACTCCACACCTTGTGAAGAAGACTACAGCCAGAAGAGCTCAAAAGCAGAGGCCAAGAGAGGGACCCAATTGCCCAGGTCTAGGAGTCAGACTGCTAGGGTTAAAGGGCTGTTCAGTTCCATCCCTACTTGAATGCTCTTACACTTTCATTATTATGTTTCTATGTTGTTTGCTGATCCTTTTTTCTTTTTTTTTTTTTTTTTGGTTCTTTCCTTGGCCACAATGGCTGTAACTGATTAGTCTTTTCCATTTCTTAGAATTTTTAACATCTCTCTCTTTCTCTTTGCAAATGTTTAGTTTAATCATAAATAACCTATATGTTTATAGCTATTCCTTTTTCTATTTTCTATGCTACAGTATCATGGAATACTTGAGATACAGATTCATAACCTCTGCAAAATGCAAGCTGCAAGTCAGCTATCAAAATAATTTTTCTCTCTGTTGCTCATTGTGGTGGTGGGAAGGGTTTATATAAGAGTGCTTTAGGACTGGAAGAAAACAATGTCTATGTTGTCTTTCAACCAAAATTCTCATCCATGCCAAAATCATTGTTTGGTAAATTTTGTATCTCACAATCAGATGTTTTTCCCCCTTCTTTCTTTCTGGAGTTTTACAGTTTAACCATTCCAAGACCACTTAGGTGAGTTACATTTATGAATTAAACACTACTGTTAATTTCATGTTAATGAAATGTTTTTAAAACTCTGAACATATCATCTGCCTGAGGCAAAAATATTTCTTTTTAAGGAAAAATAATTAATACAGTCTATAGAAGTGCAGAATATTTCCAGCATTTAATTAAGGAAAAAATATACTGATCTCTAACTCTTACTCGCAGTCAGAAACTGTTATTTTTAAAATGAGATTTCTTTAAAATAATTTAAAAATACCAATTAAAGGAGAAAAAAGGAAACAAATCAGTATTTAAAAGGGGTGGTTTATTTTGCAGACTTTTAATTACAGAAACAAAAACTAGTAAAGCAGAAACTATTTTGGCTTTTATTTTCTCAGTGTCATTTTTATATAGTAAGTATAATTAATGTTAATAATAAAAGCTATTGATATTTCATTCCCATAGACTTTGCTAAAAACAAGGAGTGTCCATACTTTTGATATCTGATATTAGAAGTATCAGAATAATTGTTCTCTATATATTGCTCTAGCTTCTGACAGGGAATAAAACCTGTTGGTTTCTTCCTTTAGCAACTTCACCAATTTCTACTTGAATTTTCTCATAGTCTTTATCTCCCCAGAATCCCCCTAGAAGGCTTTGACAGTGTTGGAATCAAATACTCAAATACACACTTGTAACAGCCTCCTAAGCAAGTATGGTTAATAGCCACAGAAGTCTTCTGAAATCTGAATATAAATGATGAATTGTGTTTATCATTTGAATGATTAAGGCAATATCAAGTGGAGGATTCCAGGAGTCTTAGAAAATCTCTGGAAGTTCTAAAAATAATTTTCATGTATTGGAGAGAAGCTATGATGAATGTTGTTCTATGCTCACCCCTGATTTTCAGCCTTTCCAGGATTTAAAGAAACAGAAAGCCACAAATCCTGCTTCATTCAACTAGTTCAGTGAAAGTTTATTGAAAGAGGTGTGAAAAAAATTCTGGTGTGTTGCAAATGAAATAAAAGCAAAAGAAACAATATGATATATATTTATCTGAGGTGTACAGTTCAGTTTTTAGAGGAGAATATATTTTTTTCTACAGAAATTAAGGGAAGTTATCAAATTAATATGTGAAAGGGATACTCTGGAAATCACTTCAGAGTTGTTGGAAGTAGACTAGAGAGCAAATTCATTTCTGAACCTGTTAACTGTGCCTCTCATCAAGGCCAAGAAACAAAATTTTAAAAAAGTTTCACAAACCATTTTTTTAGACATAGAAAGCAATATGAACTGCAATCTTCTGTCAGATATGACAAAAAGTAACTTTTGTCTAAATCTTTTTTTTTTTTTTACCTTCAGAAAGAGTGAATAGTGATGGGATATTCAATTAGCATAACTGACTGAGGAGTAATGAGTAGAGGGTGTATCTGTAGAGTACACGGGGCTTGGACAATAAGTTCTAACCTCAGTGGTGTTTGAATGTGGACTTTTAGAATCAGAGAAATCTGAGATCAAATTCAAGTTGTTTTACTTAATAGCTGGGTAACTTTGGAAAGAGCAGAATGTACTATAAGTGGTTAGATTAAGTCATCAGTATGAATTCATGTTTTTTAATATATACTTAGAGATTGGCAAATATGAAAATATGTTTAGATATGGCTATGTGTATGTATATATGGACACATACACGTTACCCTAGCTCTGTTAACTAAGAGGTCCTACAAGCAATGACCTACTAGTAGCAATGAGAAAAAGTAAATCACTCAAATCTTGGTTTCTAAATACCTTTACCCATTAAAATTCACCATGGCTTCTTAGAGAAAAGGCTGATTCAAGGGATGAAAAAGAGAAAGTATAAGAAGTACCTGGAATATCTTGTTATGCCAGAAAGTAAGGAAGTGTTCAAGAGGGATTAAGTAATTCAAAAGAACACAGGAATCATCTTGAAGGGACTTCAAGTCATCAAAGTAGTCAAATATGGAACAATTTGAATATAAAAAAAAGATAGTGATAGATTATAACTCACTGACTAAAAAACCCATGTGTTCCTACACATATATAAATGAATATAAATGGAAGAGAAAGGAACATTCTTCATTATAGCAGGATGTTAGTCTATAAATATAGAAAGAAATATGAAATTAGAAAATCATCAATGGAGCAAAATTTGGTGGATTAAAGTTTAATGAGGTATAGAATATTTATATAGTCTCAAGTTATCACCCCAAAAATTGCTTATTAATTACAAATGGAAAAAAGTAACTTTTGTGTGAAGAAACTTGGTAGATACAACAATAACCAAGTACTAAAGTTACCAACATCAGAAACATAATGCATGCTTTCTAATAGGATGCACTAAGGAAGAAGAAGATCATAGTATTCCTCCCCCAAATATATAACCTGAAACTAATTATGAGGAAGTACCAAAATATCCCAAACTGGGGAATTCTCTACAAAATAATGGGCCTGTACTCTTCAATAATGTCGAGGTGCATAAAAACAAAATCTAAGGAATTCTTTTCAGTGAAAGGAGATTAAATAGACATGACAACTAATTGCAATGCTTGATCCTGGACTAAGAAAATAACAGCTATAAAGTATTTTATTGGGCATTAGACAAATTTGAGTATGAGCTATGGATTAGAGAAATATTTTGCATCAATATTAAATTTCCTGATTTTGACAATTTGTCCAAGAGAATATAATTTTACTCAGGAAATACATAATGAAGCACTTAGAAGTAAAGGGGCATGATGCTTACACCTAACTCTCAAAAGGGTGAGAGAGAGAGAGAAGCAAAACAGAAAGAATTGATGGTAAAGCAAATGGGGCAAAATGTAAAAAAATTGTGAATCTTGACAAAAGGTATATAAGAGTTCCTTATATTATTCTTGAAATTATCTACTGAAATTATATTAAAATATAAAGGGAAGGAAGGAAGGAAGGAATGAAGGGAGGGAGGGAGGGAGGAAGGAAGGAAGGAAAGAAGGAAGGAAGGAAGGAAAGAAGCGGTGTGAGGGGGAGGGAGGTTGGCCATGACCATGAGGTAGAATGTGCTTTCTCTGTCTTGGTGGTTTGCACTGTTTAGAATGAAGGGGTAAGCAATGGATGGGCAGGACTTTTGCATGACCAATCATCCAAATTTCTTCCTGTTGGGTCAGTTACCAGATTTGGTGGTACTCTGCTACTGTTTTATTCCTCACTTATGACCCTCAAAATACAATAAAATACAGGTTACTTTTTGGTTCACCAAGGAAGTGCTAAAATGATCTGGTTGGTGTGTACTTACTATTTGCTACTTTCTTTATTGAATTGGAATGTGTCTTCTTGTTGCAATATAATGTCTCCATATGTTTCAACAGCAAGGTAAAGGCATATTTCAGAGCTAAAATGGTTATAAAAAGTCTCTACCCACAACTAACCTAGAAACTGCCAATTTTGAGACCTGCTCTATGACTTATTAGTTGAAAAACTGGCTATTAATTTAAGAAAGAACATTTCTTTTTACTGTTAAGAAAAATGTCATGATTCTTAAAACAATGTCTTGATTCTTAAAACATTATAAGATGAAATGGATATAATTGAATAAAACCCCCAATGGCCTTTGAAAGTCTAAATTGGGAAATGCATTCTCAGTGCAATTTTAATTAAAGCAATTGAATTTAAGCAGCTGAGAGGTAAACAAGGAAATGGAAGCTCTAAACCTTAATTTATCACTACGGTGAACAGATTATGGAAATTGTATTTTAAATATAGGTCTCCATTGGTTTGAGCTAAAAAACTCTATCAGATACTGTGCTGCAAGGCATACTCCTGGTCTTTCATTTAATTGTCTTCTTGCCTAGTTGACTAAATAAAGATTAGTGCTTACTATCATCACAGCATTTTACAAGATTTAACAAATGAAGCTAAACAGCCTTTCTATGAGATGGGCAAGCCCATTGCTTTATCCTCATTTACAGAGAGAGAAATAAAAGAGAAAATTCAAGATCTCAAGTAACACAGTAACAAGGAAAAGTAGAAAGCCATACAGCTTAACTTCTACCTAGGTCCTTGAACCACTTCTAGTATGTTCCATTTATTGATCACAGGAAACTTCAGATCTTTTGACAATTGTTAGGATTATATGATACCTGTGAAGAGATAAGTTCTCGCTAGCTTTCTCAGCTCACAGTAGAGGGAAGGGAGGGTTTAGTTTGTAGTAATTACTCATATTAGTTTCCTATTGACACTGTAACAGATTACAACAAACAGTGGCTTAAAAAACAACAGATTTATTCTCTTACATTTCTGGAAGTCAGAAGTCTGAAAATCAAGGTGTCAGCAGGGCTAGTTCCTTCTGGAGGCTCTAAGGCAGAATCCATTTCTCTGCTTTTGCATGTTTCTGGAGGCCACCTGCATTTTTTGGCTCATGCCCCTTCCTCCATCTTCAAAGTCAGCATCTTAACATGGTCAGATCTCTTTCACAGACTCTAAACCTACTGCCTCCCTCTTATAAGAACTCTTGTGATTATCTGGTCCACTGAGATAATTCAGGATATTCTCCTTCATCTAAAGATCCTTAATTTGATCACATTTGTAAATATCTTTTTGCTATATAAGATAACATATTCACAGATCCAGGGTTCAGGATGTAGGTATCTTTGGGTGGCCATTTTTCAGCCTACTGTACCTCTCAAAACTTATGTATGGAGGAAGGTAAGTGATATCCACTCTTTCTTCCCTTTATAGTCTTCAAATTAGAAATCCTGAGGTCACAAGTGGCTACCGAGACAGAAAAGTAAACCCCAAGGACACATCTCAATTGAAATGGAAAATTAAGGAAGCAATATGTTGTGGTAAATCAGAGTTGGGGCTTTGTAATAGAAAGACCTGGATTCTAATCTGATATGGTACTGATTGGGTAAGCAAGTCAATTCTCTAGTTAGTGAATGAGCAGGCAAATTAAAACAAAATTTAAAAAAGGCTCCAGCTTACATTAATTTTCCAAATCTCCTGCCCTTAATTCTTCAAAAATTTATTTCATACTACCTTCTAATATACCCTTTCCTCTGGCCTAAGCAACTTCCTTTTGGCATACGACCTGAAACATACTGAGAAGTCACCATTTTGGACTATGTACCTACAGAAAGAAAACATACCCTATCTCTCTTTATCCCTACATTCCAACTGAGGCTTCTATCAATACTATTAGTCCTGACTTGGTCATTTACCAATAGAGAGACCTTAAGCAAGCCACATAATTCTCTGAGCCTCAATTTTCCTCTTTCTAAAATGAGCACAATAATCCTTACTTCAATAGAGTTTTGTGGGGTTTAAGTTAGATCATGCATAAAGACCATCTTGTCCATAATAAATGGTAGGTAAAAAACAAAAATAAATCCCCAAACCTTGGGATATGTTCCTCTCAAGAAACTCATTCCTCAAATTTCATTTTAAGCAAACACTTTTAGGCTATTCAGCCTAACAATGTGAGAAATATATGACAACAAAACTGACAGGTATACAGATACAAAAACCTTCTCTCTTGATAAATAAATATATATTAACATCCCACCAGGCACTATGCTAGGCACAGCTCTCCAGGCGTGCAATTTCAGAGAAGACGAATCATTACACATAAGCTGAAAAGCACAGTGATAAAGAGATGAACACACTGGTTTCAGGAACAAAGGACAGACAGGTGTTTACTTTCCTCTTCTCCCTGACATCCGTGGAATAAGGTGGTGAAAAGAAATTGGGCATCAGCACAAATGATACCAATTCCTGGGTAAGTAAACATACTTGACAAAGAATCTGCATTCTTTGTTTTTAAGGCACTGGGCAGATAATAAAGTATTGCTTTTCAGGCAAAACCAAGAAAACTACAGATAAAATACCAGTCCAACAATGTCAGCACAAAATCTTTTTATTTAGCCAAATTAGACCTATGTTCTGGCTGATTGCCCATGAAAACAGTAGTATTTTGTTAAACTAATTACATTGTTTCCTTGCAAAGAATAGTCTGAACTTTATCTGATTTCCTCTCTAAGTGATAATCCCTGTTGTAACCAAATTGCTTCATTCAATAATGGAAAGGACTGGGAGCCTGTCTCTCATAGTCAAGCCTTTTGTTCTTCATTTCCTCTGCTGTCAAGTATCAACTGTCTCCACCTAGTTCCTCCTCACTCAGATATTCCAGCAACCTAAAGTCAAAGTAATTCCTAAACCACCACAAAAATAAAAAGTCACAGAAGCAAATATTCAGAGGGAAAAAAGAGTAGAGTGGGTGTATGTTGGCTCTTTTTTTCTTAATGGGTGTGAAGCATGTTCTGTGTGTGGCTTTCACATTCTGTTAGGGCAGACTAGAATGTGATTTATAGACTCATATTACTTTTACTAAAATTCCACTGCAACAGAACAATTCAGGTGTCCTCCAGAGTTGTTTATAATAGGATTTTATGTTTATTAGAAAGAAAACAGCACTAGTTCCAGCTGCTCTTGCTTTGGATAAAAATTTTACTTTTCATCAGTAGAATGTATAGTTTAGTTTGACAGCTGGCCTCACATAATAAAATGCTATTTCATGTTATTTAGTTTAAAATTTATCTCATAATGCTAGGAACAGATAAGAGATCCAGGTGCTGAATGGCATATTTTTAGTTTTGATGGAATGGACTTTGTCAACAAAGTTGAAAAAGTGAAAGAAAAAATAAAACAGAACTGCTAAAAAACAACCTTACTTTAATGAAATCTAAAGAATTTAGCCTGGTGTTTTCATGAGCTTTGCCAAAAGTGTAAATGAAAATAATAAAAATTGGTTCTGTCAGCAGAACTATATACTATACAAAATAAAATAGCTATTGAAAGAAAAATCACAACAGAATGAAAATATAAAACTTTTGCTCCTTCACTATAAATATCTCTCAAAACAAAAGAAAACAGCCAGGGCTTCCCTGGTGGTGCAGTGGTTGAGAGTCCGCCTGCCGATGCAGGGGACACGGGTTCGTGCCCCGGTTCCGGAATATCCCACATGCCGCAGAGCGGCTGGGCCCGTGAGCCATGGCCACTGAGCCTGCGCGTCCAGAGCCTGTGCTCCTCAACGGGAGAGGCCACAGTGGTGAGAGGCCCACGTACGGAAAAAAAAAAAAGAAAAGAAAGAAAGAAAGAAAAAAGAAAACAACCAGCATTCTTGACTTTAGGAGACATAAATTAAGAGATTTTGAACAGGTTCTTTGAATTCTAAATGAGGCGGCAACCAACCATGGAATCATCAAATTGTCACTAATGGTAAAACAAACAGCTAATTCTAGGACACTTAATTCTAGCTCATTTGTGAACTTTATCATGATTTAAATGCTATATGCAAGCAGAGATTAAACTCCTTTACTTTTTATTGCAACAGAAAGTTGAACCACCCCCTACACAAGTTATACAATCAAGTGCACTGTCATTAAAGAAGGGAAATGGTGTATAGTTAGAGCCCTGGAATTGGAAAGTGTAGAATTGGGGATTCTTATTAGCTCAGCAAGACAAGGGTACTGACTATCCACAAGTCAGGATACAGATAGCCAACTCTCAAAGCTAGATAGATGTTCAGCTCATTTATAGGCTCCAAGTAAACTTACCAGGTAGTACTTTTAAGCCCTAAAACTTGCATTATTTTTCTTGGAATGTTTAATTTCAAACTTTATCTATTTTCTCATCCCTTTATACAGCATGCTGAGAGTTGCCAAATTATCTGTTCCTAATATAGACATCCTGGAATAGGGAGGTGACTAGACAGTGCATCACAGTTGGAAGCTCTCATCTGACTTATAAAAGCAGACTTTCACTATTTCTCCACAGTAGTAATTGACCATTTAATATGGTCTACATAGTGATGTGTGTGTAAGGTGTGTGTGTGTGTGTGTGTGTGTGTGTGTGTGTGGTAATGGCCATCACTTAGTCTACTACTGTGGCCATAAGCACTGAAGTGTTTAGATAATTATCCAGTAAGATTCTAAATCATTATTGGGAAATTAAATACTCAGATAATTGGTGTATTAATATTTTATATTTATAATAATAAATAGGCCTATAGTATCTACTTTGTGCAAAGCTCTGTAAAAGGCAATCGAAAACATGAAACTAACTGAAACATCTGATCATCAAAGATATTCATAACCCAGGAGAGGATGGGGGGATACAGGAGATAAACTCATAAAAATAATAATAAATAAACCATAGTGAATAAATAGCATAGCTAACATTTTAGGTCAGTTTATTTTTTTCTTCACACTTTTATGAGATAGTGTAGTATTAGAAAAACTACCCAGTTTTTCACCTCTTGTGACTTTCTTTCCTGTGTGTCTCCTTTACTATTGCACTGTTACCACATTCACACAGGGCACTGCTGGTTACCAAATGTGTGGAGACTTTTCTCCAGAGCAAGTGATTCTCTGCAACACCAGCTGGGTGTCCTACAATTCAACTCAATTCTGACACTAACCCACAAGATTGCCCTCCCCTTCCCCTCAATGCCAGATGCCAGTCACAAGGCCTGGTTTTCATCTATGCTTCTGACCAGAGGTTCCAATAACCCCCCTCTTTGGGTTCAATTAATTTGCTAGACCAGCTCACAGAACTCAGGGAAACACTAACATTTACCAGCACAGGAGTTTCTATCCCTGTGAAGTTGGGGTGTGTGGAGTTGTGCTGGTGTGGAGCTGTTCATCAACCTAGAAGCTCTGAATTCTGTACTGCTGGGATTTTATGGAGGCTTCTTCTTGTATTTGTGATCAATTATTAACTCCATTTCCAGCTCCTCTCCCTCTCTGGAGGAAGGAGGGTGGAGCTGAAAGTTCCAAGCTTCCAATCATTACTTGGTTTTTCCGGTGACAACCTATCCAGGAACCATCCAGGAACCCGCCCAGCATTGCCTCAAGAGAAGGAAAGATTCTCCTAGTGCTCTGATCACTTAAGAATTTATTAGGATCTCTATACCAGAAATTGGGGGCAGAGACCAATATATATATGCATATGTATATTTCTTTTCTTTTCACAGATAGATACTAGTATTATCCTTACTTTATGTATAAGGAAATTGAGACCCAGATTTAAGGAATTTGCCCAACATCACATAACTGAAAGTGATTCATTCATTCATTCATTCATTTATCTAATCAACAAATCTTTACTATGTACTTATTATGTGTCAAACAGTGTTTTGGGTATTACATTCAAAATCCTTGCTCTGAGGAAACTTATTTTAGTGGGAACGGGCTGGGAAAGAATCAAAATACAAATTCACAATGACATATAATGTTCCAGGAGGAAATAAATGTAAAAGAGTTTGAAACAAGACATAGTTATAGGCATCATGATTGATGGTGGATATGTACTATTTTTATGGGATGTCAGGTATGACTTATCTGAAGAGGTGGCATTTAAACTTTTCTCAGTTTGTTCAAAAATTCAGTAGTTTTATAACATTTTTTCTTATGAAAATAATGTGTGCTCATTGAGGAATATTTAGAAGTGTAAAAAAACAAAAGAAAATTAAAAGTAATCCATCAAATAAAATCAAGTATCCATTATTCTACCACCCACATGTAATTACTATCCTATGATATTTTAGTGTTTGTCCTAGGAGATAATTAGAACATTGAAATCATATTGCTTATACAGTTCTATATAGTGCTTTTTCTCTTTCTTTGGATAATGAATATTTTTCAGTATCACTAAATATTCTTGTAACATATGATTTTAATATTTGTATGGTATTCAACAATAAGAATGGACCACAGTTTACTTAGACTTTCTGTTGTATTATCCTTTCTGCTGGATGTCTATATTACTAAATAATACCTAGATAATGACTTTTGTGCATAACTTGTGAAATTCTCATATTATTTACTTAGGAAATATTCTTAAGTGCTGAATTTCTGGGGAAACAAATGTGCAAAGCCAAATTTGATCTCTGGAGAGCTCATATCAAATCATTCTTCCAACAACCTTTTATGAGTGCCAATTTAAGGCATTCTTTCTAATTAAGATTGTTACTTAATATGTATATCAGCTAATTTTATGAATGAAAATTTTGTTATAATTCATATTTTGGATATTTATCTTCCATTAAAAAGCACTCTAAATTCAGATCCCCAAATACAGATGATTGTTGAGAATCCTAGCTTGTCTGTTATCTGGAAAGCAGGTTGGTTGAAGGTGCTGCTTTCTAATCCTGATCTGTAGAAAAAGTGATGGCAGAATTAATTTTTGGCTTAAATCTATCCATTCATTCATTTATTATGCAGTCATAAAATATTTATTTAGTGCCTACCATGTGACAAGCAGTACCTAAGCTCTAAAGACTTAGCATTGAACAAAGCAAGCTCCTTGATCTCATGGAGATTTATTCTTATGGGGGAAAAACAAACACACACAATAAAAGCTAAATCCCAAAATGTGTGTCACATTTTGATAGCTGCTATGGAAATTGTAAGTGCCACCAACATGTAAACTCCATGAGAACAGCCTTTTTGACTATTTTTGTTGACTGCTATGCCCCTAATACCTAGAATAATGCCTGGAACATGACAGGTACACAGTGAGTGTTTGGTGAATGACATAATAAACAAATAAAATAAATGAAACAGGTTAATGGGATAGAGAATGTCTGTTGGGTGTGTGTGTGCTAATTAATATAGAGTGGTTAGGAAGAGGCTCAATGCCAACACGATTTGAACAGACACCTTGGCTCCTACAAGAAATAGAAAGAGGGCCAGGGTGGGTGCTGTGGAGATAGTGAGGAAGAGAGGAGCAGAAGATGCATTGTGGAGGAGGAAAGGAGAGACGAGACCCTGTAAATAAAGTTCCTAGCATTTGGTCTCAGTGTGATGCAAATCCATTGAAGAGTTTTAAAGGAGTGACAAAGTCTGACTTGTGTATTAAGAGGATTGCTCCTTCTTCCTGATTCTAGAGGCACAGAATGGAAGCAAGAGTACAACATAAGGGATACTGTTGCAGTAATCCACACTGGTCATGATGGCTTGGAAGAGTGTTAGCTGTGGAGACAGAGATAGATGGGCCCCTGGGCTGGACGGTTGCTGTTTGTCAAGTGGATTAAAACTGAAGCTTTGTTCTCTCCCAGCCACTCCAAGGACAAAGCTATAGGCAGAAGCTGAGCTCTGCTGAAGTAAAGAGATAAGATGACCACTCCTGAGGTCAAGGGAAACTTCCCTGTCTGCACATGCACAGAAAGTTTCCTTAAGGGTCAAAAAGAAGGGAGCGCCACCCCGTAATAAGTGTGGACGTGCACCCACAGGCCTCTGGGGTGGGATCCATCTTAGCAAAAGGTTGCACACACATGTTGGGGAGGGTCCTGGGATCAGTTGGGTGTGAAAAAAGAAACAAGGTAATTAGCCAAAAGTAAACAAAGACCCTGAAGGACTATCCTATATAAGCAATTTAAATCACATTTTTACTGCACTCCTCCTCATTAGGGAGGACAACCATACCCTTTCTTTCTGGGTGTGTATTTTTGCCTTGCTTCTGTCTTAATAAACAAACTGCTTCTCTGTTTGCTCTCTCATACATTGTGCTGTGTCTCTACTAATAAAGTTTGTACCTGTTTTTACAGTTTTTACCTCCTTGAAGCATTCTTGCTTTCAAACAGGGGAAAGAACCAGGGCCACTTTACTTCTAACCTCTCGCCCCTGGTCATCTAGGGTCTAGGATTTCTGGCTTTTCATCCAGGCTGCCCAGGTTCAATTCCTGGGCAAGGAACTAAGATCTCTCTTCAGGACTGCTCACTGTTGTCTCTCCAAGATCAGTCTGAGGATAGAGCCAACAGTATTTGCTGGTATTTAGGATGTGGTATGAGAGAAAAACTTGAGTCAAGGGTGACTCCAAGGACCTGGCCCAAGAAAATAGAAGGATATAGTTGTCTTTTACTGGGGAAAAGTTGTGAAAATAATGGGTTTTTTTTTTTTTTTTTTTTTAAATTTATTTATTTATTTTTGGCTGTGTTGGGTCTTCGTTTCTGTGCGAGGGCTCTCTCCAGTTGTGGCAAGTGGGGACCACTCTTCATCGCGGTGCGCGGGCCTCTCTTGTTGCGGAGCACAAGCTCCAGACGCACAGGCTCAGTAATTGTGGCGCACGGGCTTAGCTGCTCCGCGGCATGTGGGATCCTCCCAGACCAGGGCTCAAACCCGCGTCCCCTGCATTGGCAGGCAGATTCTCAACCACTGCGCCACCTGGGAAGCCCGTAATGGGGTTTTTTTAAACAGAAAATTAGGAAACTGTTTTTGAATATATTTAAATTGGTTTCAACAAATTTGTGAAGCAAAAAGCAATCTTTAATGTATTGAAAATATTTTAAACAAACCACCTGAAATTCTCCATTTTAGGAATTAAGGTGTATAATGAGAAAACAAAATGAGTTTATTTTAAATTATGTATAGTCACATATAGCTTTGTAAAAAGCTGTTTCACTGAAATCCAGAGTAAGAAGCAGCACTGCCTTTGGAACCCTTGAATTTAGTAACATATAAAGGGGAGGGATCAGTCTTTACTTTGCAGTAGCAGCTTTGGTGTCTTGACTACCCTAGAGTTAAAAATATGGCAAAGATGCCTGATACACATGTCTGTACCTTTAAGATACCCAGTTGTGCATTGACAGCACCTAGCAGGAGTGTTCTTTGTGAGCCCAGTTAAGACAATGTTTGAGCTATTACTGTTAAACTGAATTTATTTCTTATTCGCCTACTGGTAAGTGCTTGAAAATACTGGTTATACAGCTTTTCAGTGCTGGAAATTTATACATGAATAATTTTAATTCTTATTACAAATTAGTACAGTCATTGAAATTTTATGAATATCTTCAGACTTTGCAATAATTTCACTTTGCATTCTACTGATAAATTTAATCCTTAACAAATAATTTTCTAACCATTCTTTGAAATATTCAAAACAACCTTCAATGTTTCTTGTAATAATATAGACGTGTGAATGATTACCCAGAGGGAAAGTTCTTATGTCTCAGCAACCTAAGGCATCTATGTTATGATGTTATAGATTTTTCTCTAGGTTTCTTGAACCATCAAAAACTCTTTTAATTACAAGGAGCAGAACTAAAATATACAGTGATGGGTGTTGGAAAACACTGCAGGGTAATATTTTGTGACACCATGGAAGAAATATGTACTGCAGTAGTGAAGATGTAGCTTCCTCCAATGCAGAGGGAGTCAAGTTCAATTATCAAAAAGTATTAATAATGAGATTGCTTACAAGTATACATACACATTTTTTTCAGGATCTACTTGACTGAATCACTGACACATTCTCAAAAGGAAATTTCATTTTGAGAAAGTTCACCCAAAATTAATTCTAAAGCTCATGGAATTATCCTATTTTGTGGCTCACACGAAAAGCTTTTGCCTCTGATTTTTCTCTTTTAATATGGATTCCCTCGGGAACCTAAAGTCAGGAAGCCTCCTGCATGCATCATAAATTTTCTACTGACATATTTAACTCAGCTTCCTCTGTTGGAGCCTAGTGTATTAACAAACAACTCCTCTGACTTCCTAGAGCACACACATTTATTGACTTACAAAGTGACCATTTTTTAGGCCTATTGGAACACAAAATAAAGCTCTCCTTTACCATAGGCCCATTGAAGGCCACTTTGATTCTTCCATCAATATTGGGAACTGCCAGAAAACTTTCATTTTTTTCCTGTGCCTGTTGGCAGTAGGAGAAAGATTCTAATGAGTTCATTATCAGAAAACATGACTTTCTTGGATTACAGAACGCTAAATTACAAATCAGTTGCTCTTTTCATCTCTGGATGTGAATGTGTGGGTTTTCTTCCTCTCTGAAGCTGCCAGTTAGGAAGCAGGTTCTCCTATCCTGTATTTCAAAACCTTATTCACGAACTGACATTAGTGTTGCAAGTTCAGTAATGGACCCTAAAAAAGCATTGCAGCTAAATGGTTCTAATTTCAATTACAAATGACCATCGTTTAGAATGAATGCTCAGATGCTTCAGACTCCAACTAAATACACTATATCCTAATTGCTTTGCAATCTTTCAATTCAAATCAAGTGAACACAGCAACCCTGTTGCTTCAGTCTTTCCAAGAAGGTAAACACCAGGCTTTAATGGGATGTGCTAATAATAACTTAGCAAAGAAGTTAAAACTTCAATTCTTTTCAAGGCTGGCAATGAAAAGAAAATTCTAAAAGGAAAGACTGTGAGTATTTGAGATTAGTACTAAACTTAAAAAAAGTTTTGGAAACTTTGATAGCCTACTTAAAAAGATAGTCAAAGAACTCTAGTGAAATTTTTGTTTTGATATATGAAAGCAACAAGATGAAATTCAAGGCAGACTGGAAGACTTCCCCTTCATTTCTTTCCATTCTTAGATACTTATCAGGGAATGGTCCTAACTAGCTCAGAAAATTTATTTAAAAACCTGTTTTATTTGTTCATTTTTTATTTTTTTAAAATATTTATTTATTTATTTATTAACATTTTTATTGGAGTATAATTGCTTTACAATGATGTGTTAGTTTCTGCTTTATAACAAAGTGAATCAGTTATACATATACATATATCCCTATATCTCTTCCCTCTTGCGTCTCCCTCCCTCCCACCCTCCCTATCCCACCCTTCTAGCTGGTCACAAAGCACGGAGCTGATCTCCCTGTGCTATGCGACTGCTTCCCACTAGCTATCTATTTTACATTTAGTAGTGTATATATGTCCATATGTACACTACCACTCTCTCACTTTGTCCCAGCTTACCCTTCCCCCTCCCGGTGTCCTCAAGTCCATTCTCTAGTACAAAACCTGTTTTATTTGAATGGTTCCTATATTTTAATCTCATACAGAGTAATTTTAAAAATACTTTTCCCAACTCTATCTAGTCATCCATTTCTAAATATGAATCAAAAATAGGTCTGTGAGAAACAATTGGCAGTAGAAAGCAGAACACAGTATGAGACTAATTGTGTAGCAATAATTCTTTGCTTTCTGAGAATTCTAAGGGAGAAATGAGGCATAAGGCCAGGGCCAGATTAAGACAAAATTCCAGAGTTGGGAAAACATTGGGTAAACACTCAGTGATTCCTATTCTCTCTAAAATGTTTAATTTGACATGTAAATGAAATATATTCATTTCATAATACATTTAGGCACTCAATAAATGTTTGCTGAATGCAGTTATGAAATGAAAATTTTAAATGCAGAATTCATTACTTTATAATTATATATTCATAAGTCACTGTATGTTTACAAAGTACTTCCCAATCCTACTCTTCATTTTAGAGCAGAAGAAATAGATTTGGATTAGCATTAGCCATAATGAGTCTTAGCTGAATAGCACTTTACAACTTTCCCATATATTATTTCACTGAAAGATGTTAAATGCCTTGTACTAAACCACTCCAAACCATGCCCTAAGCAGTGCTCCTTCCTTCGTGCCCACAGTACCCACTGAGCAATATTGCCTCTTCATCAGTCCCTCCATCATTATCTAGAGAAAAGCTGGGCGAAGAGCAAGTACAAGTGCAGCTATTTATGGGATACCACTGAAGAGTATGATTATGGAGTCTTTAATCCTTTACTATAACAAGATTTGTATGCTCTAATTTCCCAGCTTTTACCAGAGAATTCCAACTAAAAATTCCACATTACAATTTGAGAACACAAAATAAGATGGACAAATCAGATCCAGTAAGTTACTGTTCCCATTTTGTTCAAGAAACTGTAATTCCCTTAAACTCCAATTTGCCCACTTTACAGAAGCTGTTTTCTTGCTTTCTAAATAATTCAAATTATCTCATTTTCTTAAAAAAAAATATGAAATTGTTTTTAAACTAGATTTGTGTGTCCTAAGAAATGAGGTAAAGTAGAAGAGTGAAACAATACACTGTTAACAGATAAAATTTATTATCATTATACGCCAATTAAGTTGAAATAAACATGAAGCTCAAATGACACACTCTGTTTAACAACAAGAATAAATCACCGGGTGAGATATTGAGAAATAGGAATTTTAATCACTGAGAGTTTGGGTTTACTATTTCCAGGTACTTTCCCGTATTCATTTATTTAATTATCACAAAAGTGCTATTGTTGCACAATATTACAGTTGAGAAAATTGAGGCTCAGAACATTAAAAAAAAGCAGTATCGGATAGGGATAGGGTAGCACATAATAGCAGTCTTTAGTGTCAACCCAATATGATTTCAGTACCAGAGCTTCAACCAACTTACACAATTTATTCAAAATTGCCAAGCCTCATTTCCTCTTCTATAACTTGGGCATGATGATAATACCTACTTCATATAGTTGTGAGAATTAAATGGGTATGCATATAAGGTGTTTGGCACATGGTCAGTATTCAATAAGTATTAGTTATATAGGTATATACTATTAGTAAATTTAAAAATTTATATGACCAAGATACTGACCCAGAAGTAGCAGAGTTGATTTTTTTTTTTTTAAATTAGGGTATAGTTGCTTTACAAGGTTGTGTTAGTTTCTGCTGTACAATGAAGTGAATCAGCTATATGTATACATATATCCCCTCCCTCTTGGACAGCCCCTCCCATCCCACCCATCTAGGTCATCACCGAGCTGAGCTCCCTGTGCTATACAGCTGGTTCCCACTAGCTATCTGTTTTACACGTGGTAGTGTATACATAACAATCCCAATCTCCCAATTCATCCCACCCCTCTTCCCTCCTCCCCATGTCTACAAGTCCGTTCTCTACTACTGAGTCTCTATTCCTGCCCTGCAAATAGGTTCATCTGAACAATTCTTCTAGATTGAAGTAAGTCAGAAAGAGAAAAGCAGAGCTGATTTGATGCTAGCTCTGTCTGAGCACAGAATCTTTGCTCCTAGCTATTATAGTCTCTTGCCTGCCATCATCTGTAAAATGAGAGTTTTCAAAATGGGCCACGTGATCTTCTAGTTCTGAGATATTGTGATTCTGGGCTATGAAGATATTTATTATTTCCTCATTTTAGTTAGTCCATCTAAATATGTATTTCTACTATTAAAACCTAGAGATCACTAATTATAACAATGAATTCAGACCTTTCATGAAAATTGTCATTCCTTGCTTAGAATCAGTTATCTAACCTTAAAAATTTATCCTAAAATGAGGACTTATTTGTCTAGCTCAGAATACTTTATTTATAATAATACAAGTTTGAAATAAAAAAAAAATTCCTTGTTTGAATTGCACAAATAGAATAAGGCATCATCTCAAATAACTACACAGAAAGTTCAAAATTTGGTACTGCCCACAATGGACCTTATTTTTTAAATTATAACTTTGAAGCCCAAGCCACATGCAGTTAGTAGATTAGCACTTCCTTTGTTTTATTTGTGAAAAGAATTAGGTGACTCCAAACAGGGAAATTATTGAGTTTGAAAGGTATAAAATAATTCGAATATGTCAGTTAAGCTGGATTAAGTGAAACTATCTTGATTTTGAGGAATAATTTTGCCTCATCCCTTTCAAGTGTGTAGTTGTATAGAGGTACACAACATCAAAAGGAAGACTAAGTAAAGGTTGTGACTCTATGTTGCTGTAGCCCTAAATATGCACTTCACATAGAAAAGTTGGCTCAACCCACAGCATGTTATTTGACAAAGGCTGAGCTTTATTTCTGGAAAGAGGAGATTTGAAAACATTGTTTATGGCTGGGAAAAACAATATTTTTCCATTGGACTCAGTTATCATTTATATATACTCACGACATAATCTATTTTTTCATTGACAATTATTTTATATTCAGTTTACCATGAGACGTTCATGGTTAAGGATAGATCTTAAGAGTGTTTAGCAACATTCTATTGTAGGATAATTGTCTATCATGTATAAACATGTGTATTTAATTTTTTTTAATATACTGAATATTTCAATATGAGACCTTAATAGATGCATCTAATCATTAACTGAAAAAAGAAATCCCATACCATCACATTTGGAAAATCTCCCATATAAGAGAAGACACATAATTGTCTGCTAATATAAGTTGGTCTTGACCTTGGAATGTCTCACAAAACTGGCTGTCATTTCACTTATGGATGGATAACACCATCAGGAAATGGGGTAATTTCTTCAAGTCTGTTCTCTTTCACAAATGTTTAGGCTTTGTATAAGTTGTAATTTCCCTTTTAAGTTGCCATTTATTTGTCCTTTCTATCTTTTAGAAAATAGTGGAAAATTAAATATTTCTTTTGAAGATTGATTTGCAAAGACGGAAAGGAATATATAAAGTTGCTTTGAATTTCATTTATAGCATTATGTCTCTCTGTGAGGAAAAAACAGTATACAGTGAAAGTATAAGTGAAAAAGGAGCTTTTCATTAAAGAAATGGAAGAGGCAATGGGTATGAGAGTCATCAAGTTCATCTTTCACAAAATAAGACAGAAATTAAAATATTGCAAAATATAGTGTGGGGTTTGTATTCCTTATTGCTCCTTACCACTTACCCCACAGCCACCCCTTCATGTCAACTAATCTAGGATGAACAAGGACTAGAAATCCTTCAACCATAACCTGGCCTGGTAGTAACACTTACCTGTGTCCCTGCCATCAAGACTCCTGGGGATCACCTGCTCCCATTCTGGGTCATGCTAAGTAAATGCTTTGCTTGGGAAATCAGACTTTCCATCTACTATTGGACGTCTGGCCATCAGGCAAAGGTATATAAATGAAGGTCAGTGTGGTGCAGCAGCAAGCACATGTGGGCCATCACCCAGAGGGTGATGCTATTTCTGGACAGACAATGGAAACAATAAAAAGGGGTTGATTTTGTGCTTCTACATAGTCTCCTATGGTTCCTGGCTACACTCTTTTCATTTGCAATGTGAGCTATGTATTAGACTCTGAAAGATAATTTTCCAAGGTATTTTGACTAAGTTCGTAGTTCATGACTTATGATTTTTCCAAAATCAATGAGTGCATTGGAATTTACCTTCAGCAAGTCTTATAGGTATGTTGTGGACCTTTAAGATTTTCTAAAGCCATCTTCTTTAGAAGAAAAGAAGAATTTCAGTGTGTCCTGATGGAGTACTTTTAGAATGGAAGGGCCCAGTTTGTAATGCATTTTATTCAGTTGGCTTACTTTGAGATTGCAGTGAGATCATTGATCCTAATTTGGCCATTCCAGTTGAAAACATTATATTCTTGTGATGATAAACAGAATAATTAATGCCTCAAAGAGAACCAAAGATAACATGTACTTTGAAGAAAGAAGAAAAGATAAAAATTATTTACCTTCAGGATGGGACTATAGACTTATATTATGGGGGTAGATACACGTGGTGTATCTACAACTCAATGCTAACTGGTTGATACCAAGATAAAAGTGACAGGAGAGTGAAGGAGGAATGATTTTACCTGATTAAAAAATGAAGGGTGATCGTGATGTGACAAGTTCTGAAGACAAGTAGCTTCAAGATCACAAGGAATACATAATTAGTAGCAGTATATCACTACAAATTAAATGTGTTGCATTCTTCATTTTTGTATCAGCTGGATCTGACATTCTAGTATATAAAACAATCTTGTAGAAAATTGTGGTTGTATATGACACTTAGGGAAACATAACAGTGTGCTTCTAGAGCAATAATGCTCCAATGTCCTCTGGTTGCCTTTACTAACCCTTTGGGCCACTGTATGGACACCATATAATATTCAGATATTCTTTAATGGTGGTCTTGTCCTATTTTTAAAGTGTTCTACTGCCAAGACTCCAAAACTCTATGTGTTAAGTATTTTATGGATGTAATATTGGATTAACTGTCATAGCTTGATGCCAATACAATTTTAGGGATCAAAGTATAAAAGATATAATAATACCTAATCAACAGCAAGAGATTTTAAAGCAATACAAGAAATATAGTATATAGAGACAGCTGAAATTCTGTGAATTGAGGAGGAAAAAGTGGATTTGAAGACTGAAGAGATAGATTAATACATATAGAAATAGAGATATAAATAGAAATCTAGTTTACATTCATACAAACATATACATCTGTATTTATATACATTTAAAAACATATATGCATATACTGTCAGTTATTATTATTATTAATTATGTTCTATAAAGTTACCAAAAAGATTAAGTTAGTGAATACTGAATCATTGCACCTAGGGGATATGAAAGGTTAGGTTCCTGTGAGCCACCAGTCGCATTTTTATCAACTGAGAAATATATAACTTTGTTTTATGTGTGTTTCTGGTTAAAGACTCCTTATTGAATATTTATTGTCGATTCATCAACACTGAACTCATGGCCAGCAGCACTATAACTCATGCCTGAACAAAAAATCTACTAACACACTTATTTTGTCCAAAAGGCACATCACAGCCTTTTGCACTTAGGAACACTAGACAGCACTTTATCACTACATTTGGGGGCCATCTTAAAAGCAAAATCATCAAAGAAAAAAAACACACACAAAGTGCTAAAAGTGTGTCTGCAAAACATTTGTTTACGGTATAAGGACTGTAACAAGGAAGCAGAGTGTCACCTAGTTTGACCTCAACTGGGAATGTGTGGTTTTGGGCAACTCAAATATTTCACTGCTGTGCACACGTCCATGAAAGACTGAAAAAGTGCCAGAAATATTAATTTTAGGGTTGTGCAACAAATAAATTTTAGTGCATAGGCAAATTCACAAATGCTGAATATGTGACTAATGAAGATCAACTATATATAGTGTATACACATACATTGGTTATCTCCTTTTAAAATTATTGCACAGGAGCTATCTCCTTATTTTCTTTGCATACATATTAGTGATATTTCTGTATGTCACAATCTTGGTGGAATCTTAAGGATACATAAAAAAGCACAAGTGAATATGTAATCTATGCTGTGCACATACATTTACATTTTCAAGTCATTTCATATTCTTACGCTATAATATATAAATGGTCCATTATATTATTGCCTAGTTGATACTATTTGGTCATAAAGATCTCAACTCCCAAACTATTACAGGATATTTCATCAACTGATTCACATATGAGTTTTTACATCCAAATTTTTATGTTTACGTGGGCATGCAATAAAGGCATAGCTAGAGGGTCTTTGCAGTAAAGTTATGATCACTGTTCTAGGCATATTTGTTCCACTTTTGTGAAAAGAATGATACTATGCTATGGTCCATGAAATCAAACAACAAGAATGCAAGTTTTCTATTTTTAGGGAACATGCAAACAATAAAAGGAAAAAGTCCAAATTAATGAATAATGATAGTTTTTAATTGAATATTCTCAGAATCAGTTCTAAATTGAGCTTGCACTGTTTTATTTATGCTCTCTCATCCAATAAATTTTAATTAGCAATATTTGCAAAATTCAGTTATGGGTGGTCAGCTAGGGAGGACTCGATGGCCAACCATGGTTTTATATGCATTGTAACGGCATAAACTGAGATAGTTACAAGCAGACTTAATTCCTATTAATTAGTGTATTTTAGATGAGAAACCATAGATTGAAGCTTTCTTGGGTTCTTGAACTCACACACTAGCTACCTGGTGAGAGGTGGTGTGACAATCAGAGGTATTTCTGGGTCACTGTCATCAAACTCTACTGAATGGATTTTTTATTTATTTTTTTTTTTATGGAGCTGACTTTTAAGCAGAAACGGAAGATGCAAAAGAAGTAGCTCCTGTGTTGCAGAGAGATAACTTCTTAAGTATGCTGAGACAGAGTGAATGGATGAAAAAACACTGGGAATTAGAGAAGGAGGTCACCACTAGAGGTTCCCAGGCCTGTTTCTGAATTGTTAGGCTGTGAAGTTTTGGATCTAAGGTTCAGTGGTCAATTTTAAGCAGGCTGTGAAAATACATATTCTCTCCAGGAAATTTCTGTCAAAGAGTAGGCTCTTTGATTTCAGAACATCCTTGAAAAACATATAGATTGAAAACTTCTCCCCAGATATCAGATTCATAGGCTGTATTGATAACCCAGAGTTGGAGAAAACACCCAAAATAGTTTCTGGAAGCTGTTACAAGGACTTGACTAGGTCCCCAGGACCTATATTTCTGAAATTTGAAAGAATGGGTTTTCAGAAAACCTTCTATGGGTCCAGGGATCACCTTTTAAAACCTTTCTGGTTACTGAGATGTGTTAGAGGATCATTGACTACCAGGGTAGATTGTAGATTAAAAAAGAAGAAAGCCTGCACAGTTGACACAAATGCATGAGCTACTGTGGAGAAATATGTGCATGTTGGCCACATTTGAATGCAGAAATGAGGGCCAGTTGTAAAGTTCCAAGTTTTCAGATCTAATACTGATAGAGAATGCTGAGGAAGAATTTGGGCTTTTAGATTTCCCTGGAAAATTCAATATCCTTTTATAATGAATTCAGTTGTACCTTTACTTTGTGGATATTTTAGTGAGTTTCTTGGGATTTTGTGTATCGATCACAAGTAGAATATGTTAATAACTGATTTTACATATTTATAGGAGCAAAGGATAAGCCTTACTTAAGATAGTTTTTCTGAAAATATTTGATTTAGATATTCTCTATCAAAAATTTTTTACATAATGCAGTTTTTTTACAAACAGAGAATATGTTTATTTGAATACATATATTTGTCTCTTAGTCTGAAAGGCAGATCATGTTGGTAAGTGAGCAAGTGATCTCTCTCATCATTTAACTCCCTTTGCAATGCTTTTGGTTAGTGCATCTTCCAAGACGGTAGATAGAATATGGTACAGAAGAGACATTGCCTCCAAGCCTCTCATGTTTTTTGAATATCTTATTTACTCAGGATTACATGGAATAAATGTATGTTATAAGCACATGCAAAATCATATTACATTTTGCATATGGCATTTGCAGTATGGAAGGCTCAGTGCCAGTAACTATTTTTTCAAACAATACTTTAAAAATTGTTTTGACAATGCTTAAAAGGAAAATTTTAAGAAAAAATTTAAATTTAAAAAGAAAAAATTTACCCTACCACTCTATACCACTATAATACATTCACTGTTTTATTGTTTCAACGTAATTTTAAAGACCTTCCTTGTCCAAATTCATTTATATTTTTAAATAGTAGCTCATATTTCAAGTCTTCTCAACTTTCATATTTTAATAGCTCAGAAATATTTTATTAAGTCGATGGAGATTTACTTACTTGATCAATCCTCTTTTGCTAGATAGTTTGTTTTCCTCCTCCCCTGCCCTTCACCTGGTCTTAGAAAAACTTGGAGTTTATACCTTTTTTCTTCTTTTGAATACCTATCTTAGGATAGATGTATTGGAATTAATAACGTGGCCACCAGCAGGCCAGCAATTTTAGTTTGATTGCTTCCTTCCATGTCTGCCTTCCATTACATACTTAGTGTTCAAATGCATTTTTTCATATGTAGATTTTCTAGACTATATTAAATCAAAATATGCCATATGTTTAAATAGAAATATTAACAACAGGTCCCAGCAGCTGTCATTTCTGAACACAAGCTGAGAGTAAACTCCATTGATTTAATTAGGATATTTAGAAGAGTGAGTACATCAGATAAATTAGAGCAACATCCCCCACCCTCCATGTCACAGTCAAGAGTATGCTTTGGAAATAGACAAGTCTTCAAATCCAGATGTGTCTACCTATGTGGTTTCTTTTTTGTTTTGTTTTGTTTTTCTTAATTTATTTTTTATTTTATTTACTTATTTTTGGCTGTGTTGGGTCTTCATTGCTGCGGGCGGGCTTTCTCTAGTTGTGGCGAGCAGGGGCCACTCTTCATTGCGGTGCGCGGGCTTCTCATTGTGGTGGCTTCTCTTGTTGTGGAGCACGGGCCCTAGGCATGCGGGCTCTAGAGCGCAGGCTCAGTAGCTGTGGCCCGCGGACCCAGTTGCTCTACGGCGTGTGGAATCTTCCCGGACCAGGGATCAAACCCACGTCCCCTGCATTGGCAGGCGGATTCCTAACCACTGCACCACCAGGGAAGCCCGACCTATGTGTTTTCTGTCCTCTTCCTCATTTGGAAAAGAAAGGATAATAATACATATCTGGGCTTCCCTGGTGGCTCAGTGGTTGAGAGTCCGCCTGCCGATGCAGGGGACACAGGTTCGTGCCCCGGTCCAGGAAGATCCCACATGCTGCGGAGCGGCTGGGCCCGTGAGCCATGGCCGCTGACCCTGCGTGTCCGGAGCCTGTGCTCCGCAACGGGAGAGACCACAACAGTGAGAGACCCGCGTATCGCAAAAAAGAAACCAACAAAAAAATAATAATACATATCTCTTCTGGGTGATGATAGAATGAAATGAAATGAGGGAAAAACTACTGAGGTCATTGCCTGCCACAGAGCAATGGTTTAATAACCCTAGACCTTTGTGCTCTATTTAGAGAGGAGGAAAAGTCATCTGGGGTCTATCAAATTCAGTATTAGTTGATTTCTGGTACCATAAAATGCTTAGTAGTCCCTTGTTTTGTGGATAACAAGTGTATTCAAGTGAGAAGAATGGCATTTCTGTGATTGTCTCAAGTCATGTTACCAATTCCTGATTTACTTTTGTAGCAGAGCTGAGAAAATGTGTACAGTTATGAACTAGTGGGTGCAGGTGTATGTTTGGTTCTTTATAGTTGACCCTTATCCAGGCTTTTGTGAACATGTGTATATCTAAACCTCTTTAAAACTATGTTCATTTTCTGGACAAAAGGACAGAATCATTTTAGTTGTCAAATTAAAGAAAAGGAGAACTCCAAATATCTGCAGTCCTATGTTTGACAAAAGAAGCCAGAAATATTTTTCAGTTTGAATAGCATTCTGCATTTAGACTGGAGAATGCTAACTGGTAGATTATTTGAATGTAGAAAAGCATAGACTGAATGTTAGGTAAGGCCACAATTTATAAAGAACTTGTATGATTTGCCTATGAAGAGAGCACATCCATTTCTCTGGTACCTGTAGGCAGAGAGGCAGGTCTGTGAAGAAAGAGAAAAGCAGTAAAGGCAAAGGGTATAAGACATCAAACAAATGCAAGCATTTGTAATTAGTCCATATATAGTTTTTCCTATCCTCAAAATAACTTGTTAGGAACTAGTCTCTCCTCAGTGGAACGCTGGCATCCCCTCACCAGTCCATTTCCTGATAGTTTGAAGGAAAGACTAAGCTTTACAATGTTAAGGACAGTTGAAGAAACCATTTATTTTTGTCTTGCATGAAAATCATCATTTGAAAATGATTTAAGTTTTTATTAAATCAATAGTGGGCTGTTTGTATATACTAAAGATGCCCGGCTGCAGTTTGCTGATAGTCACAAAGACAACTGTTCTAAATATTCCATGCTGCTATACCATTGTTCTGCAGTTGTGCTTGTCTCATTTGTCCCCATTGCTTTTGCATTTCTTGCCATGTCATTGTATTGCAAATTTTTAAAAGGAGAGAAAAATCCCACAAACTTCAAGGCACATTTTGTCAAAGACTGTAAAGAGGAAACCACCAAACAAGCAGCGATAGCCCAACATTAAGTCACAACCAGGAGTCTCCACTATGAAACCCACAGACTTGACCAGAGGCAGCTGTCAATTCTGTCAATCGTTTAGCTGCCTAGTTTTTTCATTTGTATGAGGTGAGACCGGCAGTTAGATGCACTGTTACATGTTTCGTAAAGGAAAAGTATCCTTAGCTTACACACACCTGACTTTTCATTTAGACAACTGGGGGCACCCACAAAATTTCTCTGTCAAAATAGAGCACAATTGGAAAAGTGCAAAGAAACAAAAGTTAGATGGATGGAACTCAAAATTTAATTTTTTTTCTGTTACCCCAGATATTTCTTTTATTTTTAATTTTTAATTGAACTTCCTGGAATCTCTATTCACCCTAACTGGACAAAAATAAGAAAAGGATGTTTATTTCTACCTCAATCTAAATAGAAATCTTGGAATTCATAACACTTTTTAAGTCAATTTCTTTCTATAGATATGTCTAAGAGAGTATCTGGATCTTATGGGATATGCAGTCACTTATTTGAGGATATATTTTAGCCTCCCTCTTTTGAAGTCTTTCGACTATCAATGTGACTAAAGTAGAAAGAGCATATCTAGGAGCCTAGAAAAAAAAAAAAGTGAAAACAATTCATACATCAGCTCTAACTAAAACATAGTTGTGCTCTATAAGGAAAACTCTGTTTCAGTGAAAGCAAAAAACCATTCAAATCCTTAAATTAAATCATATCCTCCCATGATGGAGAGTGTTCCACTAGGCCCCACCTGTACCTGATCCCTCACCCCCAATCAGTGCCACTGTCACTGGCACCATTAAGAACCAGAGAGTCATAGTACAATCATTGAAGCAAGAATGTGATCAGTACTTCACCTGCCCCTACCAACACACTCAAACTGAGGCACTATTTGTTTTCTAATCTCATCCTGCTTGAAGCCTTAAAATAAGTTAACAATCCTGCTCCTACATCGTTTTCAATTCCTTTGTTGCATATAGAGCACTTAAATGTACTAAAGAACTCTTTAGTTTGCAAAATTACTAATTTATCATGTCATGTTAATGAACTGTCCCAAAGCAGCTTTCCAAAGAGGAAAATATGCTTCCACAGAGTAGCTGATGCACTGAACAGAATCTATTTAATATTCACTCACTGAAGACTTTGAAAACATTAATCAACCACATGATGATCTGGGATTTTACATTTTAAAACTCAGACCATCTGGGAAGTAGCCACTATTTAATCATTTCTCGAGGCAGCCTGCTCTAGTGAAAAATGCAAGGACCAGAGAAAGAAAGCAGGTTTTAAGTTGTACCCAATGCCAATTGATTGGTAATGGCTTCTTGAAGTGCTGGGTAGAAAGGGATTCTGGGACAACGTGGAAGCAAAGAGAAAAAGAGTATTGAAATTGATTAGCTATATCTGTCATGCACCCAGGAAAAGGCCATAGCAGTTTATGTGGCACAGATAAGCAGTCCCTGCATGGACTGTGGAGATAAAAAGCCCTAGCTTCCTTCCATCCATGGTGCTCTCATTTTAGAGTTTTAGATCTTGTGCTACTTACTTAAGTTTTCAGTTTTAGTTTTGTCAACTTAAAAAAAAATTGACAAATTATATGAACAAAATTGAGTTATTTGGGAATGGCAGAGGAACTGCAATTCAGGACAAGCCAGTTATGGAGAACTATAGACAAATCCTACAAAGGAAAGGTCTTTTTAATAGGTCTCAGGAGGAAATTGGGGAGGGTTGTTGAGACCAAAATTTTTGGAGAGTAAGAGTTCAAGGATGTGACGGTTTCTCATTGGCTATAAGGGTTAGAACATTGTCACTGCTGTAGCGAGAGATCTCCCTTTTTTTTTTTTTTTCTTTCTTAATAGCAGGCGATAACATTCTCAGGTGAAAAATGTTCTCCCTTGTCAGAATAATTCTTATCTTCTTTCTTCCTGCTGGTGAAGTAGGCTGCAGGAGTTACCTGCTGAGAACTCCCCCTTCAGGGATTCCAGACTCCATTTTCACAGTTTCCTTGTTAATAAGAAAGGGAAGGCTAATCAGTTTTACTCTGAAAAGTGGAGGAGTAAAAGTGTGTAAAGCCCCAACTTATTTTTAAATAAGTGTATATTGATTATTTGAGGGTTTTTTGAGAATGTTCTTGAACCACAATCAAAGTATAGCTTTTTGTCTACCACTCTTATATGGAACAAAGTTCTTTTCAATAATTAGGTACACACAAAATTAAATTATTGTCACTTTAAAATATTTTAAGCACACAAAATATGCCTAAAACTCTGTAGATTAACATATATTTCATTATAATGTCCCTATTATTTCAATTCGACCAAGAACTTAATTTAGTTGCCATTAGATTTATGAAGTGTGGAAAGCTTTTAAGATCACTTGATTAAATGTAAATTCATCCTTTTTACTAATATTTGTTACTTACATGTAATACCCTAAATACAGTACTAAATGTGTGCATAGGATGTTATAAAATGAAATAACAATGAACATTTTCAGGCATATATATTTTTCCACATCATGATGGAGTAGTTATTTATGATTGTTCAAATTTTAGGTAATATTTTCATTATTATAAGATACAGTTTCAGCAGTGCTCAGGATTAAAAATCAATTATCTCTTCAGATTTTAAAATGACCAAATTAATTCTTTAGCTGATATAGCTCAATGAATATTATTCATTTTCCCCTGTTAAAAGATACATTGAGGCACATTAAAATTTATGAGAGTCTGAGCAAAGATCAATTGCAGTCAGGCAGCACCAAATGTTAAGTGGTTAGGCAGGCTGCACTGACAGGAGCAAGGGGAGATATTTTTATAAAGAAGATGGGAAGCAAAACAAGAACATTATTTGATTGGCTCTAGTTTAAGTGGTTGCCTTATTTGGGAAAGACTGGTTGGTTGGTTGTGATTGTTTTTTCTTAAATTTGATTTTATTGGATTCCGGTGTATTGACTGTGGCTTAGGTTTTAGTTTGCTTACATAGGCTACCAAGGCATTAGAACTACCACAATCCAGTGGCCTCCTTGTTTAATTACTTTAACACTCCTAATTTTGTTTCTAAAAATTTGAGCCTGATATTTATATTAGGCAAGAGGATATCTTTGTTCTATTTCCTGCCTCTGCATTCTGAGGACATCTTGCTAAAGAAAATCTCTTAAATATCTTATAAATTTGATTTGTTTATTCATTGTAGTGGCAGCACCTGGTAGATTTGAGAAGAGAGAATGGTAATTAACATTGGCAGAAAAAAGGAAATTCAAACTGAAAATGACCACAATCTTTTATTTGTAGTAGCCAAATAAACCTTTAAGAGAAAAGATTGTAGCTCCTAGGTTTTGGTGTAGGAAACTAAGGGGATATCAACTAGTAACGTAATTTGTTACAGGCACTGTCCATGCATAGCTGGAACAACCAGTTGGAAAGTGAAAAATCGTTGTCAATCAGTTAACCAGTTGTTTTGTCTACATTATAGAGTAAAGAAAAAGTTGAGTTTTTTAATTTTTTTGCATTGCTCATTTGATTCAAATTTTAAATATTATATTCATTAGATATTTTGTTCCATGGAGCACAGAATCAGAAAACCTCTAGAGCAATTGCAGAGGGGCAACCTCATTAAAGTTCATGAACTATGTTGTTGTTGATAGTTAATTGATTTAACAATAATCAGGTTTTCTTAAGTCTTGGGAGAAATATTTTTACAACTAAACAAGAAAGACTTCCTTTGAAAGATATATCTTTACCTTGAGTTTATCAATTTTATTTTATTTTAATTTTTTTATTTTTTTCGGTAAGCGGGCCTCTCACTGTTGTGGCCTCTCCCGTTGCGGAGCACAGGCCGGACGCGCAGGCTCAGCGGCCATGGCTCACAGGCCCAGCTGCCCTGGTCCGGGAAAATCCCACATGCCGCCGAGCGGCTGGGCCTGTGAGCCATAGCCGCTGAGCCTGCACGTCCACGAAGGAGAAAATTCTACACTTGATAAATAATCATTTCAGTTGTTTACTGCCTTCTATTCAACTCCAGTGACTTTGCATTTTGCTGCCCTCACTTAACTGCTTTATCACTCTCTTGTAGAACCCCTTAAAAATTTCCTTGGAAATACCAGCATTTTTGGAGACATCAAAAAGAAGCCACATATAAGGCTTAAAATTTCTGAGTAGTTTTGTGTTTTATATTATATAATCATGCAGATTTTGCATTCTGCTTTGTAGAAACCCATATTTGTCCAAAAGAAATGATTTGCTGGGGGACTGGGGGTGGGAATCCAGAAGAATGTCCTACCCAGTGGTAGAGCAGTAGAAATTATGCTCACTCTCTCTGGACGGAGGGTGTTAGGTTCAAGTCCTGATCCTCCTCTTGCTGGTGATCTTGGCCAAGTTCCTTGGCTTTTCCATGCCTCAGTTTCATTATCTCAAAACTGAGAAGAGGGCTTCCCTGATGGCGCAGTGGTTGAGAGTCCACCTGCTGATGCAGGGAACGCGGGTTCGTGTCCCGGTCTGGGAGGATCCCACATGCTGCGGAGTGGCTGGGCTCGTGAGCCATGGCCGCTGGGCCTGCGCGTCCGGAGCCTGTGCTCCGCAGCGGGAGAGGCCGCAGCAGTGAGAGGCCCGTGTACTGCAAAAAAAAAAAAAAAAAAAGGGAAGATTAATATACCTTGTATACATTAAATGTGCAAATTAAAAGCAAAAACATGGTAAACTCCTTAGAGCAGTGACAGAGCACATAATAAATACTAGATAATATTTAGCTATTATTTGTATTGGTTCTTCCATGTAAGAAAATTTAAGCTGTAGAGAGTTAACTGCCTATCGTGTTTAGCATCCCCTTGTGTTCCCTTTTCTGTCTTTGTGTTATGATACTGTGAGGAACAGCATCCTTATAAATATTAGAGAGCAACCACCTTTCAAAAAAGAGCCCTTCGGTATATATTTATTGAGTATTTACCAAATATTTTGTTAGACACCAGGGATACCTAGAATGCTGAAGACAGTGTAGGATGCAATCTCTTCTAGCTCCCATTGAGATTTTGATAATTATAAATGCTGTGCATTTTACGCTAATTCAGATTTTGCTAGTTTGAAATAGTACAATATAAAATATTAATTAAACCTCATTTTATGAACCAAATTTTCAAAAAAAATAATACAAATGCTTTTTTGCATTTATTTCTATGAGATAATTAGTCCTGGATTAGGTGAGTTTTGAATAATACAAAGTCTTCAAGAATATATGCTTTGCATAAATATCTTATTGCTTTACTGTTTTTTCTTCTGCTAGTAAGGTTACTTGTTTTAATAATAGGCTGAAAGGGTTTCTAGTCAGAGGTTACCCTCTTTTGTCGAAAGGCTTTAATTTTTTTTTTAATTTTGATTGAAGTATAGCCTATACATAGAAAAGTAAACAAGTCACAAGACAGTGTATAAAAATAAAAAAATTTACAAATTTATCACACTATTTTAATCAGCATACATAACCAAAATCAACATATTACCAGAAAGTTAAGAAGCCTACCCTATGCTCCCTGCCAGCCACTACCCACTACAAGGACAAACTCTATCTAACTTTTAACACTGTTGATTGATTAGTTTTATTGTTTTTGAACTACAAATAGTCATTCAGCGTGTGTTCTTTTGTGTCTAGCTAATTTCATGCAGTATTTTGTTTGAATTATTTTCCAAACAAATATATACGGGACTTCCCACTGGGGTTACAACTAAGTATTGCATATTAACAATATGCTAGTGACTGTATAAATTTATTTTATGTATAATCTCATTTAATCATTACATTAAGCCAAAACATAGGTAGTTCTATTACCTGAACTTTACTGGTGTGAACACTAAGCCTTAGAGTGGTAAATTATGTTCCTAGGATATACAATTGTAAGTGCCGGAACTGAGAGTCTAAATTCAATACAGACATACCACTCACTAGCAATGTTGTTATTTCACCAAGGCCTTGGTTGATGTATAAGAAACATGCTTGGGTTTCCCTGGTGGCGCAGTGGTTGAGAGTCCGCCTGCCAATGCAGGGGACACAGGTTCGTTGCCCCGGTCTGGGAAGATCCTACATGCCGCGGAGTGGCTGGGCCCGTGAGCCATGGCCGCTGTGCCTGCGTGTCCAGAGCCTGTGCTCCGCAACGGGAGAGGCCACAATAGTGAGAGGCCCACGTACTGCAAAAAAAAAGAAACATGCTTTATTTTGGGGAAGAGTCAATTTTTAGATCCTAGCTTGCTGATAAACATTGTTGGTAATATACAAAATGGTATTAACTGGGACATTTAATAGTATGGCATGATATTTTATAAAGCAGTACAAGGAGCTACTCTTTTCTTGTTAAATAGTCTAAGTGTTAGTTACTATGTGATGAGTAATAGCAGAATTTTTCAGATTTCAAAATCAGAAGCTACACAAATATGTCATAGATTTGGAAAAACTCATTCACTGCAGCTCTCTTCTCTGCTTCCAAAATAGTTGATATAATTCATATTCTGAGAAAATTTTAGGACAACCTCAACATATAATGGTAGCTTTTTTTGTGTGTCTTAGAAATGTAACAAACCTGCAACTTCCATTAAGTTAAAAGATCAAATAGATATTTGGTAGCAACAATTAAAAATAAATCAATATTAAAAAGCAATATAAAAGAGGAACTTCTTTCAAAGGATGGTTCATGTAACTTAAGCTTCTAACAAGCATCTACTAATGATCATTGGCAAAACAAAGCATAATCTGAAATTTTCTCAACTTTATTTTTCTATTTTCAGAAATTTTATTTCTAAAGGTCATGCATTCTCTAAGTATATATACTTTTTAGCTAGAGGAAACAAAACTAACTGTTCTTTTGTAAGGGAATTTTAAAAAACAAAGGAACTTGTGAAAGAGACACATATTTTCCAGCCAAATTAGATTCTCCTCTTCTTCCATAATGATGGAATTCCAAGGTAAGCATGTAACCTCCTAGCCAAAAACTACATTTCCCAGAATCCCTTGTAGTCCTGGCTTTGCTACTAAATTTTGGCCAATGATGTCTATACGAGGAAATAATATGCCTTCTCAATCATTTAAATTCTCAATTAAAAGAATGCATCTTCCTTTTTTCTCCTTTCCTCATGTTTTCTGAAATGTGGATACAGTGTTGAGCCAGCTTATACCATGTGGGCGCCTAAGGAAGATCCTCTAGGAAAGATGGAACAACAATCTGGAAAGATCCTGGATCTCTGGGTGATCTTGTAAAGTAGATCTGCTTTATTAGCCTGGGACAGCCCATATCCAGATTGCTATTAAGAAAGACATAGAATTCTGTCTTATGTAAGTACTTTTGAGTCTCAAACAGCTTTGTTAAACAGTTGAAATATATTCTAACTACCACATAATTTGGCACCTGAAAGTGATGTTTTGACACATCTTGAAATATGTAATATTTATTGGCTAAATTGTCAGGAGGTGGGAAGCAAGACACAAATATTCCCGGCTAAAAAGTTAGAATGTTATTAAAAAGAATTTGGTAAAATTGTTGCTTATGATATCTTGAACATCAGACCACATGTAAAATTGTTGCTTATGATATCTTGAACATCAGACCACATGCTGACCAGTACTATAACTCTAGAAAAATAGTTTTTAAAAAAGTCTTTAATGCCAATATACATTTGTGTGTAGTGATGTTTTAACAAATTCTGTAAAGGAAAAAATGAACTCAGGCTATTGCTAACCATCTTACAAGGAGAAATTTAAATATATACAGTGATGATAAGGGGAATTCTCTTTGCCTGCATTCACCAATCCAAGTTGGCTGAGTGGCTGGTAACTAGGAGCACTGAAAGTTAAAACAAAATACAAAACCTGCTTTAGTACCTTAAACTAAAACATTTATATGAGGTGGCTCTGAAGATAGCAAGAGATATACCCCCAAGTACTTCTCAAACACTTCCAATTTAAGAATTTTAGGGCAGAGAAAGGTAGCTATCTTGTTGGCAGAAATCATATTAAGGGGCTTCTCTTTATCACCTAAACCTATTCTTTAGATTGCTTTAAGGTAGTGTCTACTAGGTTAAGAAAGAGGGATGAGAAGAGAGACTAGTGAATAAAAGCAATAAAGTCTTTGGGCTTAAAAAATACAAATAAATGGGATCTTTGGTAGTTGTTACATGCACATGGAATTTGTTGGAGGTAAATATACTGGAAATCTATTAAGTTTCCAGAGGGCTGTATTGATAAAGAAATGTCAAACCTGCATGACAAAGGTCATGTGACCTAAGCAATACCTGTGCCCTCAGAAGTGCAACCGCAGGAATAGCGCTGTAAAAGCTGTGCAGCTGTCAAGAAGGGCCAATTCTCTATCGTTCACTTCAGATGTGGTCACTGAAGATAATGGACAGAAAGAACCTTCCAGGGGAAAATTCTGGGATGAATGAAGGACAGTGTGTAAGGCTATTCCTCCAAGAGAACAGAACCAGAAGTTGTGGGATGGAATAAGAAAGGAACTTACTTCACTGCCAAGGCAGGGACATATTTGCAGTTTCTATCCAGTGGGATTTGATAATTATAGTGAACATGAGGCTGCTGTATATTTCCCATTTTCCCTTTTTCTGAATATAATTTGGAGTGACATTATCTTTTTCTGACTCCAAAGTTTTATGCAAGTCATTTGTGTGTGGGGGGGGGAATTTTTTTTTTTTTTTTTTTTGAGATGAAAAGATACATTCTTGTATTGGGAGAGGTACTGGACTGCATATCTTTAAGATTCCTTCCAACTCTAAGATTTGGTGTTGCCATGGTCTCATTGTAACCCAAATAAAACACAGGGCGGGCTTCTCATTGTTGTGGCCTCTCCCGTTGCGGAGCACAGGCTCCAGATGCGCAGGCTCAGCGGCCATGGCTCACGGGCCCAGCCTCTCTGTGGCATGTGGGGTCTTCCCGGACCGGAGCACGAACCCGTGTCCCCTGCACCGGCAGACAGACTCTCAACCACTGCACCACCAGGGAAGCCCAGGAGGGGAGATTTGAATAACTTGTTATTTTGATTTAGAAGTCACCGGACCCCCTAAAATACACATAGAGATAGTTAGGTGATGAAAGGGCAGACAGTAGAAAGACTACTAGTTTCCAATACCCAATTACTCTTCCATAATATCACTTTTTATAAAAATAAAATTACTTAATCAGTCAAAGGCTACATTCCCCAGGTTCCCTTGAAATTATGCCTGTCTATTTCACTAAGTTTAGCAATGGTGTGTGAAGAAGGGATATGTGTCACTTTTAGGTTATACCCTTAAAAGGAAAGTGCATGCCTTCCCTCCCCCATTCCTTCATCCAGCTTCCTGAAACATGAAGTTGGTGATGAGTTAACTTGATTCATGTGGACAAAGAAACTACTATGGGATATGAAATAAAATTCATATTTTATGACAAGACAAGAAAATTTTAAGCATAAAAATTCTTCTCTTCCCTTTGGCCTCCTCTCACCCCTTACTGTGCATTGTGTATCTATATTATGCATCGACCAAACCTCCCCCATTGGCATCCCCCTGCTCAAACATAAAGAACAACATTCTCTTAGCATCAACAAGACAACTCCTTAAAGGTAGCATTCCTTCCTGATCTTATAAGAGGTCACATGACCCACCAGAATGACACTGGATCTGGATTATGTAAACTGTCAACAATACACTGTTTGATGTACAGCACTCTGTCTCAAAAAGCTTATATAACTGTACCTTGATTTCTAACAGGCAGAACAGTTCTCAAAGCTTTCTGAGATGCTCTTCCTGGGTTATATCCTCAAATTTGGCTCAGGTAAAATTTTCCAATTCTTTCTTAGATCGACTGATTAATTTTTTGTCGACAGGGGATACTGAAGCTACAAGCTAGAACTGTCTGAGTTACTGGCTGCCATACAAGACTTGGACCATCATTTTGTCCCCTAAGGGAAATAAGCTGCTATCTTGTTTAAATGATTTAATTTGACAGTGCAACACAAAATACTGGTGTGCGCAAATGGATTTCATGCTGCCAAGGTATTGATCTCAACCCGTGGGGTGACTGGGTAGAACCTGAAGCTGGTAGAACCTTTAGACTTGTCACCATCTTCCCAAAAAGTCTTTTTTGTTTAACCCTTTTCTAAGTGTGTCATGACATTAGAAACACTGGGAAATTCTGCCCTAAACAATACAGAGTCTTATTGTTTTACATCATGGGTAGCCTGCTTCACTGAATCCTCGAGAATGCCCTATAGTATAACCTTAAGAAATACAACACAGAAGTAACTAGGCTATGCAACTAATGGCAAGTAGAATTGCCTTTTAGAGTAATTGGACATGGACTCTCATCTCTAAGCCCTCAGCCTGAGAAGGTGTAAAGGCAGCTTGCAGCTCCAGCCTCCATTCACCTGGTATCCTCCTCGATTCCTTTGGGTTACTAAAAGGATCCAGCAAGAGTGAGCCTTAAGTAGGAAAGAGAAAGCACCAGGGATCTGCATGCACTGGCTCCATTACATGTGCTTCATTGCTGGTGTTGTCATCCCAACTTCCTAGCCCAACTTATAAATCCCCATGTGAAATTAATCCCAGTAAATTTCTGGTTGTCATTTTTGTCTGTCCTTACACATGGAGACCAGCCTGGTGGTCTGGCCTAGAATCCCAACTATTATTTAGAACAATTCCATCATAGTGGCTTAATGTAAAAAGTAAGCCCAGAGAGCATAGTAGATCATATTATCAACATTAACAAGAGGTAGATAAGCAATCTATTGCAAAATGATTTAATATAACTCCCTGGGCTAAGAGCATGAGAGAATTTCTAGTTGCCTTTTGAATTTATACAAGATCAGAGATTCTTGGAGTCAGTCATAAACAAAGCTGATTTAATGACCCTTTGTTTGGAACACTAAACCATTCACAGATGTTAAGAAATATACTAAAAATGGGTTGGCAAACAGGATGATGAGGCCCCAGAGTCTCCACCCATCCACTCATCTTCTCAAGGGAATGATAACTCAAAATGTTACTTTCTGACCACCCTGGACTTGCTAAGTCTCAGAGGTCTCTATGCATCTATGACTAATGGTTTCTTTTCTGTCTGAAGTTTAAATGTGAAACTTGAAAAGGACCACACCTTCCCTCCATGCCCTTAGTAACCATGAGAAAAAAAAAATCAGTGTTCCTTCCATCTGGGCAACTGAGAAGCAGAATATAGAAATAAGTTATCTTGTGACATTAAGTAATGTTATAGGACAAGGAGCCAGAAAGCTCCTTTTCTGGAACTGTCCATCTGACCCTAACCAACATACATCTTCCTTTCTAAATGAAATCTTGACTGTGGCTCTTTCTGTAGGCATATTATGCAGGAAAAGCCAAACATAGGCTGGCCATTGACCTAGATGTATGTATGGCCTACGTTGGAAAGGATAAAATGGGTCAGTCAGGTCTCCTCTTTGAAAAATTTGAAGGAAGAAATATGAAGTAAATGAACTACTTAACTATAGGAATTTAAAAAGCAATATCTTGGCAGAGAGAGACCATTTCTTTGTCTAATAAACTCTTGTCATGCAAACTTCAGCACAAACTTGACTTCCTCAGGGAGGCCTTCCTTTATCTTTAGACTGTGTTAAATCTCCTTGCCTGTAGCATAATGAACTTGCCTTTGCTATATTCATCATAAGGACTTGTTTAAGGTCTTTTTCTTCTCTGTACTGTAGATTTGTGTGAGTCCTCAAGTGAGAAACCTGAGTGTCATTCATAAATCCTCCCTCTCCTTCACTCCCAAGTCTAAACTATCAGCAAGCCCTGTAAATCCTACTTCCAAAATATATTTCAAGTCTGACTACTTTTGTTCCATATCTATTGCCAGCTGCTTACCTAATTTCCCATCTTTTCTCAACTGGACAACAAAAGTCTCCAACAGTCTAAGTAGTTTCTGATTCCTACTTTTACCTCCTTTTTACCCATTTCCACAAAGTTAACTGAATGATCTTTATAAATGTAAATTGTTCCAAATCACTTGCTTGCCTAAAATGATTCAGAGGTTTTCCACTGTGCCTAGAATCAAATCTTAAGTCTTTGACACAGACTATAAAGCATGCCTGATCTCTTCCATGCTCCCACTGAAACCTCACCTCATGCCACCAACCCCTCACTCACTGGGGTTTACTTTCACTGTCTAATTTTCATTTCTTCAAATTTACTAAGCTCTATTCTATGTCAAGGCCATTTTCAGAGCATCCTTCCACTCAGCCACCTTCAGTTTTCAGCAGGCATTTCTTTAGATGGTTGTTCCCTTACTACCCAATCTAAATTAGTTTTCCCTGATATACCCTTATAGAAAATTTTATAGTACTTTTCAAATTTTGACAGCATCGGGCTTCCTTGGTGGCGCAGTGGTTGAGAGTCTGCCTGCCGATGCAGGGGACACGGGTTTGTGCCCCGGTCCGGGAAGATCCCACATGCTGTAGAGTGGCTGGGCCCGTGAGCCATGGCCGCTGGGCCTGCGCTTTTGGCAGCATGTGTTTATTTTTACGATTTTTTGTCTCTCCTTCTGAACTGACAGGTCTCTGTGGACAGGGGCCGTATGTGCTTGGTTTAGTACATAGTATAATGCTTTGCACATAATACGTACCCAATACATTTATATTGGATTAATTAGAATATAAGCAAATAGACTGGTTTTTTGAGTGGAGGCAGACATGGAGAAAGGAAGTAGACAGAAAGATAGAAAGATAGATAGATAGATATGAAACAGGAAGGAAGGAGGCAGGGCACAACCTTTGAAAGAATGACATAAGCCAAGGACATGACATAAACTGATTAGAACCAAATGGGTCCAAGATGGTGGACAAGTCGACTTTCTCCACTAGATCTTGAGCCTCAGTATACGTTCACATCAGCAAGCTAAATGACACAGCCATAGGCACCGTGACAGTTCCAAGACCATAAGGATCAAAAAGTGGGTGGTGGCCCAATTCCTGGAAATCCCTTCCCCTTTCTAAAATAGCTGGAATACTCCTCCCACTCATTAGCCTATGAAATTACCCACCCCTATAAAAACTGACAACCCCATACCCTGGTGCCTTTCCCACCTTCTGAGATGGCCCACACTCTGTCTGTGGAGTGTGTTTCTCTCTAAATAAATCCACTTCTTACCTATCACTTTGCCTCTCACTGAATTCTTTCTGTGATGAGACATCAAGAACCTGAGCTTCATTAAGTCCTGAAACCAGGTGTGTGATCTCAGTTGGAAGACTGGGGGTTTTGGCTGGGTTCGAGTCCTGGCTACATGGGTTCAAGCCCCAATCTGGGTTTAGGTTGGGTTCGAGTCCTGGCACGGGGGTTCAAGTCCCAGTCTGAGGTGCACAGTTTCAGATAGACAGTGACCAATCCTGAGAGGAATAAAAGAGTTGATTCTTAGAGTTGTCATGACTTGCAAAAGTTCCAGTTTTGTTCAAATTGTACTTTTTTCAGAGGGAAGAAAACAGAGACAAACAAACAAGAAAGTCTCTTTGAGTAATGAGATAACATATGCTCCTTGAAATTAAGTAAACAAACCAACAACCCTAACTACCTAACTAAAGTAGTATATTATCATGATAAAGTGAATGTGTAGGCTGAAAATACAATAATTTGCCATTCCAAAGGAGAAAGGGACACCATTGTCTTAAATTAGATTATTTTTAGATTATTTGTATTCATTTGTTGGTGGTTAGCTTGTTAATCATCTGTCTCTCCCAGTTGTATGTAAGCTTCCAGGTGGCAAGACCTCTGTCTATGTTGTTCATAGATATATAGCCAGTACCAGTAAAACATAATGGTTTTAAAGTGTATATGAATTTAAACTTTACTGTTGGAGAGTAGCAGAGGATGATGTGTGTGCAGAAAAATGCAAATAGCATTTAGGGACTTGCACATAGATTAGAACATATTTCCTCTTGGGGTTAGTTCTTGATGCCTGATAAACTTCTGTCCAATGGCAAATGTGTTAAAATGGTGTTTGGAAACCTATATTATAAGTGAAACTTGTGGATTTCAACCCTGGAGAAGAGACAGAATTGAACATCTACTGTCCTAAATAGCAATTCTGCTAGAAATATTTCAGTGGAAACCTGGTGTTTTGGCAAGGATAATGTAATCAAGGCCTTTTACAGCCCCCCCGCCCCCAAAAGAAGGATTACAGGATTGAGAAGGCAATTTCCTGGGTAGTACAACAACTAGCATTCATTTTTGTTTTTGACTTAAACACTGAGAAATATCTCTGAGGAGTCTGAGAATTCAAATGATCTAAATTCTTGGCTACCTTATACCTGCACAGAAGATACTCTCATATCTATGCAACAAACTTAAGAAGGATGCCATATATTCTTAATTTTCTCAGAAAAATAGTTTCTTCAGTACTGCTTTTATATACCTCTTTATTCATTCATTCTTTCAACACATATCTATCACCAATGTTTGACTGGGAAATTTTGCACAAAAGAGTATCTACCAACTGAAACAATTATATTGAAAGTGACTATATGGGTCCAAAGAATGGACTAGATCTTTATTCTCAACCGTAAGTGCGGATTAGCATCTTATGGGACAGTTTTTAAATTATTTATATGTAAGCCCCACCAAAGGAGAGCTCATTCCAATTAAATTTGAGTTTCTGGGAGAGTGTCAAAGTATGGCTTTTTTTTAAAGCTCCCCCTGAATAGCTAAGGCTGCTGGTGAATTACTGTTATTTGTTAATGAAGCAGTCATTCTTCCTTCATGGTCTTCTGAACTGAGTTAGTGTTGACTGTGCCCAAAATGAGCCCAACACCTGACATTTTCTCCATTTGAAGACAAAATTACTAAAAGATTTTGCCTTTCTTATTTCTTTTCAATCAGCTCTGTATCAGTTTGTGTTTCTTTGATTTGTAAATATCATTTTTTAGTAGAGAATCAATAAAAATATGTTTTTCAAATCTGTACACCTGTGTCATCTGCTAGTGAGAACTTGTAGTAAGCCAATGGAGAACTAGACAGGCAATATATGTTCCTTCCAACTAAGAGTAATTTCTAGTCAAACCCCACAAATCACTTGCATTATGCATAACATTTCACCTTGAATTTCCACAGGTTTACATAAATGAAATATTTATTTTATTAAAAGAAAATTAATATATAAAAATTAATAAATAAAAATTAATAAATAATCATTTTATTAATTTGCCAAATTAAGGATCTAGCCTTTTACAGAGCGGTAAAATATAGTGAGTATTCAGGATCAGGAAAAATAGACTTATGATCATCAGGATATTTTCTTTCCATCTTACTGTTAAATTTCCTCTAAGATCCATCTTGTCATAATTATTATATGTATCTCAAAAGTGATGAAACTTTCAGTAATTGTGGAATTTTCAGCTAAGGTGTTGCCTAAAGACAGAATATGAGACTTTTTTTCCCTGTTGTGTGAGCAGTGATATTAGATGTTAAAGGGAGTAAGTGGAGTGTGTTAGAGAAATGAGAAGACGAAGATATCCAGGAAAGGCATGTCACTTCACAGTATTAATCTCGTTCTAAGCGGTACTGAGCATGTGCCAACATCCCTGGAACAAAGCAACTTATGTGAAAGCCAAGGAGAGAAAGAGCAGGTGGCAGCAGAGGAGTCCAGGCACTCATAAAGCTTCCGCTCTTCAGTGGCCCAGCCTTGAAACTGAGTGACTGAATCTCAAAGTGATTGGCACACTGTGAGTATCAGAGGGTGCTTCTGAGTCATCATGAACATGCACATGCAACAAAGAAATTTAAATGAATTGCTGCAATCTATCCACCTTTGTACACCAGCTCAAAATGTCAGTCTGTGAAAAGTCATTTCACTTTTTCCAGTTTACTATATTTGGATTAGATGGTTGAGAATGCACATTTAACCCAGCAAATTAATGGGGCTTCAACAATTCACTGGGCATAGTTGCCCTTCAGGGAAAAGAAATTAAGAAAGCAATTGTTAAGCAGATAATCAATCGTGGCAGCTTCCCTTTTAGTTGAGATCCCTATTGAAAACCAATTTACTAATCCAGTTTAGGGTGGGTTAGTAAAAACATCCATTGACCATATTTTTATAGTGTCAATTATTCTTTTTTGTATCTTTACCAAATTCACGAATCATCTCTACTAATTGAGCATCATATGCAAGATGTTTAGTTTCTTTTTTCTTGCTAAAATCCTGGGTGAACAATTTACATGGGTCTAGGAATGATGGCAGGAACATCATGAAGTTTTCCAGAGGTCAGAAATGTATAAGTAAGCAGCTTAAAGAAATACTACATACTGTCCATGGACCCAGAGATATTGGATGATGCCTTTGCTTCATGCAGCATAATCAGTTCTGAGGCTGTTATTGAACACAGCTTCTGAATAGAGCAAGGTTCCTTGGCAGATAAACATCAACTTTACAAACCACACAGGCACACAGATGGCTCTGACCTTGCTCCTTTCCTTTTATCTTGGAAGCCTCCTGGGACTTCTCAGTGGGAGTCAATGGGTAAAATACAAAACAACCAAATACTCAAAGCTGTAGAAAAAAAAAAAAAAAAGCCACAGGTTTGGAAATAGATGATGATGATTTATTTTGAAAAGTGGAAAGTATTGGAGGGTCCGATCCTGTGTCAGTGGGGTAGATTTCCTGGTTTGATTAAAGATGATGCTTCTTGCCCTCATGCAAGATTTTTCTCTGACATTGTATGTGTTTTTCCCCTTTGTTGTAGTGTAAGTCTCTGGAAGTCTATCAAAAACATATTTGAGTACCTCTTTCCTCTCTTTACAGTGTAATCACAAGTAGGGTGAAGGAGCTAATGGCCATTCATATGTTCACATAAATCAATTCAATAAATGAATTCCTTTGTAATACCTAGTTGAAACCAACTCTGAAAGAATGAGGGCTTTTATCAGGGTGAGATAATTTTGAAGAATTGGGGGACAGATAAGAATTTGGGGTAAAGCTTCTTTAGGAAGCTGTAGTGGGAAATGTAAAGTAACTTCAGGACTCTGAATTATTTGAGAGTTAGGGAACAGGGCATAAAGGAAGTTAGAAAAGGTCCTAAAGACAAGTAGAGAAAAAATATGCTATTTAAATTTTTGTTTGTTTGTTTGTTTGTTTTGCATGTAGTAGATCAGGGCTTCCAGAGATACAGTTTGAAAATGGCTACAACAGGACACACTACCAGAAATAAAGAGGACATTTTCTCACTTTTTTCTTGTCTTCTCTTTTTCCTATTTTCCTTCTTTTTCTTTTAACTTCACCTCCTTGTTAATAATAAAGACCATTTGTTGAGAGTCTAGCTTCAGAAGGTATGTACTAAAACACATATTAAAGAGAATTGTACTAAGTTGCTATGAGGATTATGGCAACAATGACAAAAAATGATATCAGTATCAGAGTGTGAAGGGAAAGGTGATTCCAGGAATCCATCTCCCCAGGTGAACCTCCTGATATGAGCACCTGGCTATGTCTCTGCCTTACACATCAGATGCTGTGCTAGGTAGTTTACCAGCCTTGTTCACTTAACCTTCACAATAACCCTGTGTGGTTAATATTATTTCATTCCTACAGGAGATGGAAGATCACAGATATACAGGAAATTTCTCAGGGTGGCACAATGAGCAATATTGTACCCAGAATTAAGCATAAGCCTGATGATGGTGCACAACATTGTTTATGTGGGAAAATGTGACCTTACAAGTAACATTTAAAAGTACAGTGTGATCATATATTAGGGATGGCCCACAATGAAACTGTTTTAAAAAGGAGAAAGAGTACTCTGGATCAGCATTATGTGCTCTAGAACAACAACACTTATCACTCTCCTGGTTTTGAGAAAAGCATTTGCAACAAAGTACTATGATTTTGAAAGTTCACACACAGTTGTTCAGGTTCACTACTGTGTGGAGATACCTCTCTCTGGGATGAGTAGAGCCAAAGTCCAGCTTGTACTCATCTGCCAGGCCTTGGGTTCAGTAAATTGTTCTCTCTCCTCTACAGGAGACACGTCTTTCTCCCTTCCTTCCTTCCTTCCTTCCTTCCCTCCTTCCTTCCCTTCTCTTTTTCTCCCAGAGGGAATTCCTTTTTTCTATTTTTATGAAGGCTAGCAGTGATTCTTTCCATGATGCAGAATTCTCTCTTGAAAGCAGAACTATATGCTACTGTGATACTAGAAGGCTCAATATGAAAGTCAGTCAAACACTGTCAACCAGATATTAATAATTAAACAGAATTTTAAAACTTTAATCATGACCCTGTTCATTAAATAGGTTCCCTCCTAGGAATAGAAACTAGTATGTACTCTCCTGAAGTCCTGCTTGGAATCGTGCATAAGCACTAGCAAGCCATCCCGAGGAGAACACTGCTAAGAAAGAGCAGGGTTGAGTTAACATTTTTGGTAAGAGTGACCATGAAGCAGTTTT